>NC_037641.1:895000-1195000 GCF_003254395.2 Apis mellifera
TTTGTTTCATTTCTCTTTTTTTTTTATTTTATTTTATTATTTTAACTTTGCAATGATATATTAGGTTTTTTAGATTTAACATATAGTTTGTATTAATTAATATTAATTGATTAATTAATATTAAAATTGATTTCCTAATTAAAAAAAAATCAGAGTTATTAATATGATTGAGTAAAAAACTTAACTATTGAAAACAAAGTTAATTTAACTTAAGCAATGCTTTAAAAATTAAAATATTATAGATAGTTATAAGAAAAAATATACGATGTACAAAAAACTAATGAAAAATTTCTTTTTAAAAGATAATAATTATGATAATTTTGTTTGAATCTTATTAATTTTATCGAAATAGATATAAAGAGAAATTCCAAAGGCATGAACTCTTTTTTCAATTAAAGAAAAATTATAACTTGTCGCACTTTAAAAATTTGTTAAACCTTTATTCAGAATTTATGAAATTTTTCTTTCATAAATCAAATTTAGGGTATAATATTTTCATATTTGAATTTTGAATTCATGGATATAAATCTTATATTAAATTTATATTTGGGACTCTATAATTATTATCAAATTTACTAAATAACTTATTACTAAATAATCAATCCCTTCTTGAATGAATTAGAATTAGCATTGAATTATTAATTGAAATTGATTTGTCATTATTTGGAAACTAGTCAATAGATAATTTTTAAAATATAAATTGATTATAATTGCAATTATAAAAATTTAATTACTAGCGATAATAAAATAAATATATTATAAAAAATTTAATTTTGTTATAGAGTATTATCTTTTAAGAAAATTCTTGAAAAAAAACTATTGTATTTATTTATTTTTTATAACGAATATAAATCTATAAAAATATTTTATTTAAAAATAATTTTTATGATTTATTTGTTTTTATTATATTATTAATTTAATTATATTCTATAATATAAATTTATAGATACTCAAAATTTTCTCGAAATTCTTTCTAGCGTGAAATATTAATCAGTTTTGATTTTTGCTTGTATAATTAAATTGAAATAAAAAATATCGAAATAAAAGAGCATAAAATTCTAAATGTGTAATACTTTTCGCTTCTTATCGGAATATTATCTATAGATGATATTATCTGATATTATCTATATTATCTATATATTCTTTATATTATACATAGATATTCTAAAAATTTATATAAGATTATATAGCTAATATATAAATATAAAGCTAATATATGCAACAGATATTGAAGAGATAATTTTTTTTTTTAAATCCATTAATTTTCTGCTTCTTTTGTTTAATATTGCAATTATATAATTTATCAAGAGAAGAAATATATATTTGATTAGAAAATTAAATAAATTTATTACAAAAGTTACATGTCTCTTAATATATTCGTGATATATTTTTGAAAAATAAACTTTAAAGATTAAAGCAAACACAAAAATAAATATAAAATTAAAATATTTGAAAGATTAGAAGCTTATTTAAATCTTCAAACCATTAATTTTCTAAATAAGAGTCAATAAATATTTGATTGATAGAATTGTTATCATTATCGTAATCTTATTATGTTTTTCCATTATTTAAGTTTATAAAATATGAAAGAATATGCGAAAAAAATAATTAACTAAAATTACTTTATACTATGAAAAAATTTTCATTTGCACGTTGAAATATATAAATATTGTAAATATCATTCATATAATAAAATATAATAACATAATAAAATAATTATCAATTTTTCACTAAGATCTTTTGATAAATCCATAAAGTAACACAATTACATTGGTGGAAGAGTATAATAATAAAAAGTAAATAAATAATGGAAAATAACGTCGCCCATTAATTACTATCTTCTTTTCTTTTTTATATTTATTCCCTCGTTTTTTCGTATTTCTTATTGACAACTCTTCCGTTTTATCTTCTAGTCAACCATTCCCTCTTATTTTCCTTTCTTTTTCATCCGACTCTCACTTTTCTCGCCGAGATGCCATTAAGCGTCCATTGGTTCCCGCTCTCCACGATTTAAGAGATAACGTGATTCCGAGCGATTTATAATTACATTAAAGCCCAGATGTCGATTGGACCAAAGAAGTGAAGGAACAAGGTTATGTGAATAATGCGTTTAAGTCGCGAGCAATTTTTCTACTTTGGAAATACAGAATAGCATGATTCAATCGGAATCGATAGATGAGAACGATTGGTGTTAATCCCATCTATCAGATAAGAGATTTAAAGATCCTGTAATTAAAGTAATAGAGATAGATTTGCTATATTTGTTTAAAACGAATTATCGTAGTATGATTTAAGATTTGAAAAAATTGATTTTTAATTGAATAATGAGATTTTTTCTCTGTTTGGTTTTCAGAAACGAATGTTGATTATGATTAAATTGATTGATAAGATCTTGGAATAATTGAAGTACGTTTTTTTTATAACTGAATTTTTAGAAAAAAGAAATATTTTTTTTATACAATCTTGATCTATATAGAATTAGTTACAATGAATTGTAAATGCTTTATCATGAAAAAATTAAAAATATACTACTATTAAACAGAGAATAAGAATTATACATATAATTTGCTTATTTTAAAAATGACAATAATAAAAAAATTAATTATTTAAAAGATTGAAAATATAATTTTTTATCATAATAATATATAATTCTGTCTATTAAATTTTTGATATTGTATTTATAAGATATAATCGATTTTATACAAAAGAATTTCTTTTTGGTACGATATTTAATACAAACAAAAAATAATTAAAAAAAAAAAGAAAGGTTCATACATCGCATTAACTAGAGTGCACAATGATTGCATAACTACTAATATGTATGATTTAAGAATATAGAAAAAAAAGTGAAACTATGAAAAATGTAAAAAGGATATATTTTAATAAAATATAGGAGAGGATGGTATAAAAATATTGATTGATTTCGTATCATATTTTAAAAATTGGTTCTTATAATAAAATATTATATTTTTAACGATTGTCAATATACAAATTGTTTGTTCTTATTCGAAGGGCAAATTATTTTCTAATTATTAGAGCATAATTTTGTTTTATTCTTGTTCCTATTCATTGATTTTCTTCAGATATCAAATTAATAATAATAAATTAATAATAAATTAAATTTATAAATTAAGATAATTTTAGAATTAGTTATAATTAATTGCGAGTTGCTATTTAATAAATATTAACAAACAAATATAGAATTTATATAAAGTGTTAGTAATTAATTAATATAAAAATATCTTATGATATCATATATATATATATATATATATATATATATATATATATATATATTATAAATGATATATTATAATATATCAAATGAAATTCATTACAATAATAGAAAATTATAATTATATATTAAAAATAATATATAATCATAAGACAAAGTTATATATATATATATAAATTTTTTTTATGATTAAATTTATTTAAAATAAAAACAGTGTAAGTATAATAATTAAAAATATATGATGTTCGATTTTTGTTTCTTTTATATTTTTGTTTCTTTTTTATTTTTTCGAATATCTTCGAGAATCAAACAAAATTATTTTTATTTCTATATTATATTATAAATTACATTCAATTTTTTATAATTTATATGTAACAATTATATTTATATATAACAATTTTTTAGATATTTATATAAATATTATTTAATATTTCGTGTATTTTCATTATAAAATAAAAATTTTATTATTAAAAATTTTTGTTAAAGATTTTTTTCGAATTGAATTACGAATTCAATATAAAAATAAGTATTTTTATATTGAATTAAAGTAAAAACAAAATAAGTAATTTAGTATAAAAATATAATATTTACTATAGATAATTTCCCAGATTGCTGGCGAAAAATCAATTTTAATAATTGAAAATATATAAATTGCCAATAATTTCATTATTGAATATTCTAATTGAAAAATATACAGCATAAAAAAATTATAACTCATGCAGGAAAGAAAATAATGATGAATAAAAATTAGGAGCAATTTTTAGATATTCTTTAATAGTAAAAAATTACAATCACTTTCTAACTCACTTTTTAATTCTCACTATATTTATTGAATTTTATATTCGTTTTATAATTTTACATTATTAATTTGAAATATCAAATATAGTCATTTTATTAATTTTCTTTGTTTTTTCTTTAATTTTTGTGAGAAAAAATTTTCTGCTATAATATAATAATATTTGATAAATTTTTATAAAATATATTAGTAATTTAAATTTTGAATTGATATATATATATATATATATATATATATATATATCTAGTATGTATATATGTTATTTATATTTTTTAAAAAATTAATTCATATTAAATTAATGTTATCAATAGATATTATATTGTGAGTTTTATTATAGTTGTAAAACAAATTAGAAAAAATTATAGATGTTATAATAATTTTAATAAAATCATCGAGGTATATTATTAAATAGAAGATTATTTTGACAAGAAAATAAATTTATATTTATATACAGAGACATATACATGTGAAATACAATCATACTTCTTTTTATCAATTTAATCAAAAAATTCGTCCATTGGAGCTATTGTTCGATAGATTAAAACTGACATTCATTTAATCCATTCATTCTCCAGAATTGTCTTCACTGTAATTCGTTGTATTTTATATATATACAATTTTTTTTCTTTTTTGATAGAATTTACAAAATTTCTAAAATTTTATTTTTCTCACTTATAAATTTTAATTTATATTAAAAAAATTATTAAAATTAATTATTACAGTTTTTTCAATTCTTAATAATTTGCTCAAACTAGCTTTTATAATTACTATAAATATGAAAATTATGAAAATTAATATTGATATTATTAAAAAATTAATAATATAATAATGAAATTATATAAAATCATTACGTTATTTTTAAAATATAGAAACTTCAAATTTCGATTGTATTTAATCTATTAAATTTTCTCTAAATTTCCAATTCTGATTAGAATTCAACAACTTCAAATTTTGAATTTTGAAATTAGAATATTTAAAAATAAATGAAGCATTTATAACTTTGACACGTGCAATAATAAAAATAATAATAATTAACTAACAATAATAATAAAAAAAGATAATCGATGAATATCTTCCAAATATATAGATCATAAAATTCAGATACTGGATCATAAAATTTTATTAGAAATTTATTTTATTTGAAACAAAAAATTAATTAATTAATGAAGAGAATAGAGTTCGAAATAAAGATATGAATTATGTTCTCAAAAGATCTTGCAAATGAATAAAATCTTAATTATCTGTAATAATATGTAATCAAAAGTTAATTAATATTGTAACAAGAGAAAATAGAGCGAGATATATGGCCAAATTAATCAATTTTTTTTATTATTAAAAAACCAGAACCAAATTTAATTAAAATAGTAAAAAATTAAAATAGTAAAAAAGTAATAAATTACAACATTAACATTAAAAAACTAATAATATTAAATAATAATATAAAAAAAATAAATAAAATAATTTTTTTATTAAAAATTTATAATAAATTAATAAATTTAAATAAATTGGATTTAATATTTTATTTATATATTTATATATTTATTTATATATATATTTATTTATAATTTTAATAATAATTATTTTAATAATGTATATTTTTATTTAATTAGATTTTTGTTTTAAAGAATTAAAAGATATTTTATTTAAGCAAATAAAATATTTTTTCTTCAATTATTTCATTATTTAGCTAATAATTAAAATAATTTGTTAATTTATTTTGTAGTTGAATAAATATTATATAATAATTTCTAAAAGATTCTAAATTTACTAGTAAGAATATTAAAGTTATTTTTAAATTTTTACTAGTAAATTAAATTTGTAATTAAATTTTAAATTAATTATATTTTTATTAATTAGATTAATTTGAAATAATCTTTAGTTTAGTTAATTGATCAATTTTTTTTGAATGAAGCATTTGATAAATAAATATTGATTTATTAAATATATTCATAATCAAATAAATAATATAATATAATATAATATATTAATGGCAGAATACATTAATAGAAAAATAAAAGAATAAGGAGAGGAGTTTATCGATTGAAATATATTGTCAGTCATTATTTTGAATAATAATAATAAAATTATACATTAATATGTATAAATTATACACTAATGTTATAATAAAAATTATTTAAAATAATATTCTCTTGCTTAAAATATAATTCATAATATATTTTATAATATATTTCAAGATCATTTAACAAAAATGATGAAATGATTTCTTTTCTATATTATCAATAAGAATTACTTTATAAAATTTATATAATATTAATTTTTAATACAAGCACATCATGCGAATAAAAAAACAGAAATCACTAATTATATTGTAATTAATTAATTAAATATATTATATTAATGAACGAAATATGCATTTTATATAAACAAAAAACAATTTTTTTCATTATATACATTATACATTATGTATAATTAATAAAAAAATAATAATTTTTTATATTATTCACTTTAATAAGAAAATTTAAGGAAAATTTTATTTGATTATTCATTTTTTGTTTTCTAATATAACGTATATGAAAAATAATATATGAATAATTCATAGGAAAACATTTATTTATTTATTTAAAGATATATTTATTTTATTTATATATATTTTAAATTTTTAATTTTAATATTATAAAAAATACATGAAATAAGTATCATAGAATTATAAATGATGGCAAACTATACAATAATATTGAAGGATTAAAAACAGCGATTGTATATAAAGATTTGAAGTTATATAAATTAGTTATATACGCTATATTATAAAAATCTATTATATCGAATAAATCGAATATGAAATCGAAAATATTAAATCGAAATATGTCAAAATAGAAAGAACGTCTAATTACTAAACTAATATTAAAATAGAGATAATAATTTTATTTAATTATATAAATTTTTTTTATTTTAATTGTTTTATTATTTTATAATTTTGTCCAAGTGAAAATTTATTTTTCTTTTTTTTAAAATTTCTTATAATTTCTTTAATTTATAATGATAATATTTAAAAATAAATGATTTTTACTTGTATAAAATATTTTTATATACAATATATAATGTAATATTGTTTAAGATAATTATAATATAATCTATTGTATTAGTAATTTTCAAGATTTTTTTATAATTTTGTTCATTAATAGTAGTGAACTTATGAATTTTAGTCAAAAACTTGTCAAAAAATTATTTTGTCACTAATTTCAATAGCTATGAAATATTTTATTAAGGATATTGTTATAAATAATTTTTTAATAAAAGTAATGTTAATAAAAAATATTTGGTAATTATTTTTAGTTTTCGACAATAATTTTTGCATAAAATTATTGATATTATACATTAAATTTTATTTACATATGATATTTATGTGTTAGTATACATCAATTTTTTATATATATAACATTTATATAAAAATATGATAATGATAAAAAAAATAAATTTATGTAAAAATATGATATAATCTCTAAAAATTGTTCTATTAGATTAAATCTTATACAAATAATTTCATCTATTATGTTATATTAAATAAATTTTATACATTACAATTTCTTCATTTTGCAAAATAATATAATGATTTTTATTTTAAATTTTTATATAATATAAATGATTATTATAAAATGAATATAAGATTTTTATTTTGACTTATAATTGGAAAAAAATAAATTTTGGAAATGAAAAACGTAAAATGATAAAGAAATTGTTATTTGTAATAATTAAAAAAAATAATTATTGTTAAGATACTTATAATGATATTTTATAAATAATTCATAATTGACTTTTATTCAATGTTTCTATTACATATAAATTGGAATTCATCACTTTAAATTTCAATCTTATATCAAGAATTTATAGTATCTTTTATTTTATTTTTTCTTTTTTTTTTTATTTTTAATTAATTAATTTCTTGAAGAAAAACTAAATACTCATAAAATATTTAATTCAAACAAATATTTACTTACCATTTTAATATCAATATATTCTGTGTTTTCAATTATTTTCATACTTGAAGATATCATATCATTTAGCTTTCCCATAAATAAAGAATATGTATTTTTACTTTTTTTTTTATTAATGATTGATTGAAAAAAAAATAGAAAGATAAAAAAATTAAAAAGTATGAAATAGGATTAAGAAGAATTAAATAGAAGGATTCAGAATACAAAAATATAGGATCAGTATCAAGACAATATCAATGTTAGACAGTAATGAGAAAATAATATATGATTTATTTCTTTTATTTGTATCTTTTCTTTCTTTCTTTTTGATATTACAGTTATATTTTTCTTTATATATTTTGTTTTTTTTCTCTTTATTTGCCTTATTTCTTTAGTTACTTTGCTATTTTTTTTTCATTTCATTATTTGTTTGTAGAATACTTTCTATCTGTCATTCGTTTGCTCTTTTAATAATTTACTCGAGTTGAACTTTCATTCTTCCTGCAATCGGAAAACTTTGAAGAATTCCTGCAGATGTTTCAGATCTTCTTACATGTGTGAAGAAAAAAAGATAAAAAAAAGTTAAGAATTGTACAGATTATAAAATTTTTCAATTTCAATATTTGAGTCAAATATTTTGTCTTTTTCCTTCTCTTCTCATTATAAGGAAAAATAAAGGATTATTATTACAATCAATAAAATTTTTTATTTTATGTTTTTGAATTAAAATATTTTTAGTGATTATTTACAAAATATTTAATTAAATATTATTGATTTCATAAATAAATAAAAATAATCAGGATATTTATAATAAATATTATAAATAAAATTCAATTAAGGAAGAAAATACATATAAAAATAATGAAAGCTTATTTTCTATCAAATGTGCAATAATAATGATATTAATAATTAATTTTTCTTTGTCAAATAATATATTATATTTTTGTTATTTTTTAATAATAATGAATTACACAACATAATGAAAAAATATATAATAATACTTGTAATATAGTATTTACATATAAATTTTTATATGCATACATAAATTATATGTATTATATAATCTAGTAACTTGTATAATACAAATTTATATTGCATAAAATATATTTTCTGTTCTAAGAAAATATATACAGCATTTCACAACAATTGATATAACTATCCTATGATTTAGATTTATATACAATATTAATTTTTTAAAACATTCTATAAAAAAAATTTATATCATATTGCTAATATAATTCTTCTCGAAAAATTATGAAAAATTATCACATTTATTTTCTAGAATAATTATACTTTAATGCGAATAATAAATATTTCATATTGAAAAAAATTGCATATGAAAAAAATCTCTTGTTTTAATAACAGAATTATTGTTATTAATTTTTTATTGTAAAATTTTTAATTTATAGAGTTCTTTATATAGAGATCTCTAAAACATTTATTCATATTATATCATGTTATTACAAAGTTGTACACATTTATAATAAATAAGAAAAAAAAACTCACAAATCTATATTTAATTTTTACTAAATACTATCAAATAACTATTACTATAATTAATTATGTATTTTATTAAAGAAAATAATTGAAATTATTAAATTATTAAAAAAAATAGTTGAATAATTGAAATAAGCATGAATCATAAGACATGAAACGTTAATAAATTAAATTAAATGGTACAATTAAATGATATTAATCGATTCAAAATTATTTTATGTACAGTTATTTAAAAAAATATTTATGTTTGTGTGCTTAATATTTCATCTAATTGAAAAAATAAAAATTATTTCAAAAATATAGAACATTGAATATTTTGTCTCGACAATTTATAACTTATAACTTATAACTGCACAGCACAAAAAAATCTTTACCAATCTCTTTCTTCACAACAAGTAATTTATTGTGAAAAAACACTTCGAAATATTTCCATATCTAATAATAATAATATCTAAATAATTGTTTTATTTTCAGTACTTAATTATATTATATATTTAAATATTTTTATTTTTATTATTATACCAATATTTTTATTTTTATTATTATATTATATCATTTATTATTACTAATTTAAAATCAGAAAAAATATATATATACAAATAAATATATATATTTATTACAATTTGTAAATATTTTGTAACAAAAAAATATCATAATTCGCGATATTATTGATTTATTATTATTATCAATAGGTTATGGATGTTTATGTAAATTTAAATTTTTATGAAAACAGTTAAAGAAATAGAATTTATATATATAGAAATCTGATTCATTTGATTCTTTAAATATTATATGTAGTTTGGATAATTTATATTTTCCATATTTAAATATTATAATATATCTCATAACATTATATCTTATAAAAATGTATAAAAATTTGCATACTAATTATCACAATTCATCGAATTTATTACATTACATTAATCTTTTATATTATTGTTAATGATTTATATTATTAACATTTAAATGATAATAATTTATCAATTAATCCAATTTTTTAATCCATACTTGTCAAAGTTTATCAGTATTAGAATTTGGATATTTGATAATAATGTGCTTTCGATGTCCGATAGCCTTACCTAAGTTATTAGCATATAATATAAACGTATTCATCACTATATGTGAATTCTTCATGCAGATGAATGTACTATCACACTTATACACCTGTGCATCGACCCTGTTAGAATTTCCGATCAAATACAATCATTCTGATTGGATGGAGGAATATGAATTGCTGATACTTGGTTGCAAACTGAAACAGAAATATTCGATTTCTGTTGAATATCGACTAATTATCGGTAAGTGTTCAAATCAATTGACTTTAAAAAAATCAATTTATAAAAGAGTTTTATAAAATTATTATATATGATAATTTTGTGTTTTTTCCCTATTTTGTAAAATTATACAATTTTTATGAGATTTGATTTTATTGTTTTGTTATTCTCAATTAAAAATGTATAGAAGTTAATTCTAAATTATTGCAAAAATATAAAATATTGAATATTTTGTCTCAACAACTTATAACTTATAACTTATAATTGCACAGCACAAAATATATAGAATAATATTTAGAATTGAAGAATATATTTTAAATATATTTTAAAATTTTATTTTAAAAAGTAATATGATAATAATAATTTTAAATTTCAGAATTTAAATGTTTAAAATATATAATTTTAAATATATATTTTTTATTAAATATTTTATATATAATATACTATATAATTCAATTTTATTGTTTCATTTGATATATATTTTTTTTAAGTTTTTCTTTAAAAAATGTATATTAAAATAAAATTATGAGAATATAATAAACAATTTTCGAATGAAAAATTTAAATTTCATGATATTTAGGAACGATTAATTAAAAATATAATCTTACATATTATAGATACATTATATATATATATTAATAGATATGTATATTTTTTGATTTTGAATTAATGATAATAGTTTTAAATTAGTAGTAATTTCAATTTATAATATTTGTTTTTTATAATTACTTTATAATTATTTTACTTTTATTTTAAATTATAAAGAACACAGTTTTATTTAAAGAAACTTAATAATTTATTACGAATATTATAGCATGTATATTCTATATTTATTACGAATAAAAAATAGATATATGTTTTATAATAACAATATATAAACATTATAGTAGAAGTATAAAAGTTGATCAAATCTTTAGTACTAATTTCTTTGAAGTTTGACTTCCATGCTATTCGTACAGTGATATGATCTGCGATTATTCAGACGCATTGAATTAGAAATTTCTCAATTAAAAATTGAAAAAAATATGCAATTTTTTTAATTATTTTAATCTAAATAAAAGATATATTTATCACGAAAATCATTTTATGGGTGCTAAAAGAGAAAGAGGGAAATATAAAAGAAAACAAGAAAAAGAGAAAAAGATTAAAATTACGATAATTGGCGAGGTCGTTTATTCTCGCATCTGAAAGAAAGATATCGCTGCACGCGTTTTAAAACAGCGATAAGAAACACGATAAGTTACATTATCAAAGTATAAGCGTAATTTTGACTTATTTTGTTCACGCTATGCATCATTAAAATCCGTTAAAATTTCCCTAAAATGTTTCTCTGCAATAACTAGTACTTTTATTCAAACTTTTATAATCATGAAGTTTTCTGATTTTTAATCTTTATCTATTTTTTTCATCTTATCTAGATGATATCTAGATAATAAATTATTAGCGATATGATAAAAGTTAAAATATATAATAAGATATATAACAAAAAAGTTTTAGATATTTTTCTATGAAAATATATATCGAGATTTTATAATAGCCAATATCATGCACACTGTATAAAAATACGAAATAGAAGGAATGTTTTTGATGATAAGAGATGAATAATTATTTTTAACAATATTTGCAGGAAAATTCATTAATATGAATGAACACCAGTATAAATGAAATGAAATGGGATTAAATATTTAAAAAAAAATTTTTTTGTTTACATTCATTATTTTCACAATTAATTTGTGATTGTCACATAAATTTTTATAAAATATAAATTTTACTAAAAAAAAATATATTACGTTTATGTTTTATTTGTTTCCATTTCTTTTTTATTTTTTATTTTTTTTTTGTTCAAAAATCTTTATGAAATTCTTATGAAAAGTATTTATTTTTTATATACACAATAGACATTATTTTCAAAATTCCTGATTTTTTATATACACAATAGACATTATTTTCAAAATTCCTGAGATCAATTATTAATTTGTCATGCATATTAAAAATAAATATTGCAATATCTTTGAAAATAAATCTTATTACGATATTTTCTATCTCTTAATGATGAATGATTTATTTTATGTATGAAATATATATAATGTGTACAAAGATAAAAAATTATAAATAAACACGATTTTTCTTGATTAAGCAAAAAATAAAAAGAAGAATCTTCTTGAAATAATTATAAATTTGAAAAAAGATTGAAAATTAAAATTTTATTATTCTCATAAGAAACTTTCATTTCTTATTTTTCGTAGTTAAATCTTTAACAGTCCAGGAATACTTTGCCTTTAATTAAATTTTCAATCACATATTTAGCCATTTAACTTTCTTTAACTTTAATCTTTAGTGTTTAATTGTTTAAAAATTTTTAAATTTAATATTATTTAAAAAAGTAAATATAATCATTTCTTTGAAGAAGAATAAAACAATAATTATATTTGATATTTCTACTAATAGTATTTTGTCATTATATTTTAATAAATATTTTATCCCTAAAAATCTAATATAATGCAAAATTCAAATCAAAATATTTATATAATATCATTACTCAAAATTATATTATTTTCATATAAAAATTTAAAAAGATACTTGATTATCATTATTTCGAAATATGCTCGATATATTTACTCTGAATTTATTCTAAATATAATCTAATAGTCAATAACTACTCAATAATTATCTACATAAACAATTTCAACAATTATCGACGATTTAAAAGAACGGATGAAACCACGATTCAACTTTAGGAATTGATATATGCAACATCTTTATATTATGAAAACACATAGCTTCTGTTCTAAAGTGATTTGAATCTTACAATATTCGTAAAACTTGGTCAAAACGATATTGTAACGTTATTATCGATCACCGAGTGCTTCCGCTTTGATTCATTACTCTCAAGCGCCTTTCTTCGATAATAAAGAGGAGTAAACTTTCTCCCTTGATGCGGTTAAAATTTAATTAACCAAAGTTACGAAAGTTATTATTGAATATTCTTGACTTTTTCGATCATCTTGCAAGTTTTTAATATAACATTTTTTCTTTTCAATTTGTTATAGTCGATATAAGTGTTTATCATATTAAATGGAATATGTTTCTAATGAATCTGATAAGAAACTTATGAATTCTATACTGTGCTTCGTTTATTAGAATCGTTTATTCTTCGAATATCGAATTTAATAGAATAAAATGAGATGTAGTTTGAACATTAGAGAACATTTCTGTTCTTGAATAAATTATAATTTTTAGAAACGGATAAAAAGTTTGTAATGATAAAGTTAATAAATTACATAGCTATTTCATAAGTATTAATATCCATGATGATCATTCGATTTTTGGATCTTGTTGAGATTTACATATGATATCTTAATAAAGTTTTTCGTTTCCGAACGATTATCTTCGTATATAATAGAAAAAATAAGAAGATTTTATATATTCTAAGTATATATTTATATTATATATATTTTATACGAATTTAAGATTTTTTATTGGAAAAGAATGATTAAAAAAATGGAATGAATGTTTCTTGTTTAATTAATACAATATTGATTAATATTTCATGAATATATATGCATAATAATAAAAATTTTATTGTTATATAAGAAAAATTTTATTGTTTATATAAGAATTATGTAAAGAATTTATAATAAAAACAATTCGTAATTTTCTTTTAGAAAGAAAAATCTTTTTTAAATATAAATAAAATTAGTTTTTAACATTTTTAATTTATATTAAAAAGATTAAAACATTTTAATAAATTTATAAATTATTACATAATTGCTTTAATATTATTTACAATTATTATGTAAAAAAATTATTATATTTAATTATACAGTATACATCATTATTATTTTAATCGTTCTTTATCATACATCTTATCATGTCAAATCAATATTTAAGTCATTCAATATATTAGTTAACGAATAAATATTTATAGATGAAATGAAATTGTATAATGATTTCAACATTTCTAAGTTAAAAAATAATAATATTAATTTTAATATAATTTAATAAATTTGCTTCGGAAATTCTTTTTAAGTTTTTTTTATTTAGATTCTGAATAATTTATTTTAGCTTGTTTAAATGACCACATTATTTGATATGATAGATTAGCTTAATCCGTTTAATTTGTCAAAGTTTCGCTATCATTGAATTTCAATAGCCATTATTTTCGAAAAATTCAGATTATAGTACATAATAATAATATATAATATTATATCTATATAAAGTGTATAAATATACAAAGTTTTTATTTTCTATTTTTTTTATCTTTTATATGTTTTTTCTTTTACTTTTTTGGATTTTGGTTTTGATATAAAAAATATTAACTTAATTTTGCAATCTGTTTTTAATTAATCGATTGCCAATAGATAATAATTAATGAATAATTACATTAATAATTTTGAAGAATATCTATATGAAAAAAAAAGTGATATACTGTATATTATTTTGTTTCATATATGTCAACTTTTTGATTTTCTTTTTTAATTTAAGTGTTTGTTTAGAACAAAATTGATTAGAAATTAATTGGACAGAATTTGAATAGTGAATTATTACTTGTGAAATATGATTTTTAGCTATGATGATTTCTAAATATAATTTATAATATTATTAGATACATATATCATTCTTTTTTTTAATGAAAAATCATGATTATTTTAATTTTTCAAAATGATCATATATTTTTATTTCATAAAGTTCTGATTTTTATTTCTGAAATTTCATACCTAATTTTAAGAATAAAAAATGATTTAATTAGTATATATGATTTTAAAATCTTGAAATAATTTTAATACTTTGATTTTATTTTTAGATGAAATAATAAAAAATTGTAATGATTCTTATATAAAATTTTTTTTTATATAATATTTGCAATAATAATATAATACTATTGTAATAATAATAAAATATAATAATAATAATAATATAATAAAATTTTCTATAAATGATATAATTTGATTAAATATTTAAAATTATTTTAAAAATATTTAAATAAAGAGATATAAAAACTGTTTAATAATAAAAAACATATTTAAAAAAGAATAAAACAAACATCATGAATTCATAGAGTCTTTATTTTAATGTAACAACAAAATATTTTGAAACAATCCTTGTAAATAATTTTATCCTTGTAAAATAATTTTACAAATTGAACAGTAATAGAGAATAATGTACAATAGTCGACTACAATAGTCGAATTGGTTATGATTAAAGTAGCTTTATTTAGACTTATTATGTTACTAAAATCTTTTCTATTTATTAATACAACAACATAACTACAATGTGGTTTAAAATTGCAATTCTACCATCTTTTTAAGAATAACTGCACAACAATTTCGACAAAACACGACAGATATTTTATCTTGATTTTTATCATTATAAATAGTTACGATGAAAAAAATTGTTGAGTGAAATATCGATCATTTGTAATATTTTCTCTCCACAATTCTTATCTCGATGATTAATTAATTAATTATTGTTATTAATTATATATATAATATTATTATTAATAATTATTATTAAAATATAAATATTTGAAAAAAATTTAAAGCTTTTTAATAGTGTAAGTAATTTTTTCTTACACATTTAAATTTTAATAACTTATATTGCTCTTATTGTAATAATTGAAATAGTTTGACATTCAAAAAAAATTATTCAATGAAAAATATCGCAAATTTTAGAGATGAGATTAATTATAAAAAAAAATAAAAAATATAAAAATGATTTAATTCATAGATAAATATGATGATTCTTTTTTTTTTTTCTTTTCGGAAACAAAAGTATTTAATATCAATAGACATACTTAATGTAAATACTAAATTTATATAAAATTAAAATCACGATGGATTAATGACATGAAATGCTAAAATAAAAATTAAAATATAAATTATATATGGAAAGAAAGAAAATATTAGAAAAAATAAATTAAACAAACTAAACTAAGAATTACTTTTATTATAGTATTATTTATTATAGTTTATTATATTACATATTATATATTATGGATATATGATAATTATTAATATAATTATTTTACTCATAATTATATTAAAAATAAATTATTATCAATTAATTAATTAAATGTTTATAATTAAATATTTTTCGAACTTACTGATCTTTTATTTGAAAAATTTGTTAAATTTAAGTAAGAACAATTTCCAGATAAGAAACGATAAGCAAGAATCGCTTCACAACATCTCTTGTAACAAGCTAGACAGGTAGCAATTGCACTATCTAAACAACTTAGGATCAGCTAAGGTTTCATCGTGTATACGTCTTAATTGCTAATCACATGAGATTAAGTTGCATTATATTTGACACGTACGGTGTATGTGGCGAACTCTATAATAGCCTCTATTGTTATTTTAACGAATTGTTATTATAAATTTTCTCAAATTTATTTTCAATTTTTTTTTTATAAATTTCTTATAAATTTTTTCAAATGTAAATATTTAATCTATTATAAATATTTTGACGTTTAAGATATTTATATTTCCAATAAATTCTTTTATAAATCCACTAATATATTTGGAATTAAATTTTTTTTTTTTGCTTGATTATTATAACTTTTCATTTTTATTTTTATTTTTATTTTTATTTAAAAAATTTAGAAATCTAATTAAAATTTCATTTTGAAGACATTGCAATCATAAATATTTTCAGACATCTTCTCATTTATATATATATTATATAATTTGACAATACCTAATGTCATATTAATTATTTTTTTTGATCTGTTATGATTTTCTATCAAATAAATTTCTTAAGCTTGAAGATAATATTAAATATTGATATTAATAATTTTTTGTTTAATTTTTAAGGTCGATGCTATCATTTAACTTTATGTTAAAAATAATGTAATAGCGATTTATTATTTTTGCATATAAACTGCGATGATACTATAACTATAAACTATAAATATATAAACTATAAATGAAGAGATATAAACTATAAATGAATTTTAAAAATACACTTTTTAGAATAAATACTATCACTGTTGTATATGTGTAGTGCTCCAATGTATTTCGCATGAAAGCATGTTTTAAATGATTTTTGTCCTTTGCTTCGATTAACACTTTAATTGCAATTTTTATAATGACAAAATATATGAATAAATATTTTTAACAGAAAATCGTTCAAAGAAAGCTTTTTGAATTTAATCAATAATTCATTCTTTACAATTATTTTTATTACTTTGTTCTAAGAATTTTTGTATATTATTATATAATTGGAATACATAAATATATTTACATAATAATAATAAAGATTTATTGAAAATTTTTTAAAACGGTGTTTTGGATATAGAAACAATTATCAACTCAACAAAGATATATTGAATATTTTGTAACTATTTTAATTTCATTAATTTGATCAATTTACAATATATAATTATATATAATTATTTATTAAATACTTGAGTTTAATGATTGATGAAGAGAAATTCAGAGAATCGCTAGTTTGTCATTGTACAATCATAAAAAAATTAATAAACTTTGAAACTGGATTGAAACTTAAATCGTTAATTAAATTTAATTCTTGAAAGCAATTGATTTTAAAATAATTTAGTAATAATTCAAATCTTTGCAAAAAATTCGTAATAAAGAATAATAAAATTATAGTTTAATATATTTATTATTATATTTTCATTAAACTTTTATTTTATTTTAAAATTTGTAATAAAAAATGATACATATGTAATATATATAAAAATTTATATATATATATATATATATATATTTGATATTTTAATATTTAGTTTAATATTTCTGAAAGTAAAAGTTATTAATTAATTAAATTTATTAAATGAAAAAAGAAAACTCTTTATTTTAGTTATTATTTATTCAATTTAATAATAATATATAATAATAATATATAATTTATTAATAATAATATATTAATAATAAGATATAAAAGAAAGTTTAATACATTTTAATAATAATGATAATATATACATATTATTGATATTAAATTAATATTATTTAATTTTTTATATATATCTTACATATTTGAAAATAAAATAATTTTAAAAATGGACTTTAATGAACTTTAGAAAGTATTTTATTCCTGAATATTTAAATAATATTAAGTAATAATATTAAATCTTTTACATTACATTTTTCTTTTTAAAATCTGAAAATTATATTTGATATTGAATGAAAATTACTATTCAAATTATATATTGAGACTAGTATTAATTTATTAATTGATAATTATTAAAATTTTCTTTAATTTAATAGTTAAATTAATTAATGCAAAATAAATGTTTTGTCTATAATCATAATTTTAAAAATGTATAATAAAAATAAAATTTCTGGTAGCCAATATATCTGATTGAATATTCTTGATTAAAATAACAAACAAATATGGTTGAGGAAACCACGAGCGAAAATTTCACTGAATCGCAGGTATATAATTCAATATATTAATTTAAGAAGATAAAATAAAAAATAAAAATTATGGCATTTTTATGCTTCTATATCATATAAATTCTTTTAAATGTAACTCTGAGTATTTGTCTATTTATAAAAAAAAAAATGTCACTTTTTGAAAAGATTTTATTCATATTTTAAATTATTATGTTTTTCCAGAGATTTTTTTAATCTTTTTAAAATACACTGTATAGAAATGCTAGTTTTTCAGATTTTTTGTGTAAATATAAATTAGTATAAATAATCTTCAAAATAAAAAGAAATAACAACTATTGAATTATATTACTATCGCAAAATTGTGTTGATTAATTTTTATTTTAATTAATTTATTATTTCAATACTGCGAAACTATTTCTTTTATAGCATACGTCACTATCTAATTGTGACTATCTAAATAATTCTCAAAATATTCCAATGATCCAGTTTATCTTTGCATACTAATTTAATTGTTCCAATAGTTAATTTTGATAAAATTATGGAGCTTTCGACAAGTACTAAAATTCCATAATTCGCCATTTTTCATTCTATATCTTTTATCATCTTTTTTATTTTAAATATAACAGTTTTAAACAATTAAATGATTGATGTAAATTACATTGAATTCTTTGAAAATTATTTTAAAGAAAAAAATAAAATTTATTTTATGTTATTATTTCATATTTTTATATTATTTCCTATTATTTTATTGATGCAACAGATATTAAATATAAATATACAAACGTTTACTTGATTTACTAATATTTATATTATTTCAATTATATCATTAAATCAAATATAATAAAAATAATATCATAATTGATGGAAAAAAATAATCTAATTTTTATGATATCAATTATAATAAAAATGATATTATAATTGATAGAAAAAAATAATCTAATTCCTATGATATTAATTCTGTTACCGGCAAAAAAATGAGAACCATTTTTCAATGTTAAATAACATTTTCTTTCTCATATGTATTATCATAAAGTTTAAGTAGAGGCATGTCATACACGAAAAAAATAACGAAATTAACAAAATGTGGTTATAATCATGCATATATAATTTTCACAGATTTTTCATAGCGTATCTAAATATACAAGTCTACTATGATGTTATTTGTGTGCAAAATTTTTAGGCTCTCGAAATATGACATTGTGTTATGCAAATTTCCAAAGACTTGAATCGTTGAATCATTTATTATATATCCATCAATTATTATTTATTTATTTATCCACAAATTATTTATCCATTAAAATATTGCGACATGATCATTTTTGAATTTATACCTGAGAAATAACTACATTACATGTGTATTTTTTATTATCTTATGTGAATAAAATAAAATTTTTTTTAAAAGTATTTAATTTATATAATGAAAAAATATTATTATTATAATATAAAAATATAATAATTAGAAATATTATAATTATAATTAAAAAATAAGATAATTTTAAGAACGTATAAAAAATTTTGAAAAATTTTATCAAAATCATTTTTTATAAAAATTATGTATATATGTATCTATTTTATTACATGATAAATTAATTTTTCTTAAATTGTGTTTCTTGTTATTGTGAAGATTAGTGAAAATTCAATCTTGTTATATACATACTGTAAGTGACAGTTTTAATTTTCGAGATTTTATATTATAGATTTTATTATAAATATAACAAACTGATCGCATCGATTCGAAAATTAAATTCACACAACATCAATATTGAATAATTCACAATTCCAAAGAATTACGATGCTTCAAAATAACATAGGAAATTATAATCTTCTTATTGCAATAAGAAATATTTTTAAATATGTGCTACAAAGTTTTTCATAATTTTTTAATTAATAATTATTAATAAATATATAATTGCGCTAATAACAATAATTTTTGAAGAGGAAAGTTTTGTAAAAAAAAAAAAAGAGAAAGAAAATTAATGATTAAATAATAATAATCATCATTAATAACGGGGCAATAAATTAATCGATAAAATACAAAGATTTTGTTTTTTCAAATGATTTATTAAAACGATATAATTAGAATGATAAAAACATTGTTTATTCCCATGCATGCATTTAATTTGTTAATTTAGAATAAAACGACATTCATGAAATACAAAGTGCATCACTTTATCGACGAAAAGGGATTAAAGCCAGAATAAATTCTATATTCAATGTTAAATTACTATTTTAACTTCCAATGATGGAATAATTAGAACAATAATTTAACTGCGCTTTCATTTTGAATTCTCTATTCTCTTATTAATATTTTATGTTAATATCATAAAAAAAGAGATACATTAGGAAATTAATCGAGAATTAAATTCAAAATTAATTCAAAAATTAAATGTTTTGAAAGAAAAATAATAAAAATAAAATTATTAATTTAATTTAATTCAAAATAATCTAAATAACGTATGTTTGTATTTTAATTTTAGAAAAATTAAGATTAATTGCTAGCATTTATATACTAAAATGTTATATTGAAATTTTATAATATTAATTTTAATTTTAAAATATTACTGACATTATATGTAGAGTATTCCAAAACTATAGAAACATAAATGAAAACGTCTATGGTAATTTCAAATAATTTTTTTTGCAAAACTTTTGTTATAATCTTGTTAAACAATTAATAAAAAATTCGGAGCCATTCATAGCACGTAGATTAGTCAAATCTTAACAATAATGTATAATGTTGTAATAAATAATGTTAAATACATATCATCAGCCAAACACAAATAAATCAAAACAATATAAAAAAAAATGAAAAAATCTGTTAATTATTTATATATTTATCTATTAATATTTATATTTATTACTATTATATTATTTTAATTTAATAAGATATATTGTTAAAGACAGAGCTTGAAGCGGGTAACCTGACCTGTTTTCAATAGTTCGAGTACTGTCAAGTTATAGTCGAGTCTGACAATAATTTATGAGCGAATATATACTCGTTTTCCAGTTTTCTCTAATGTAAATAAAAACATCACAGAAACGAACAGCACTTCACGAGCTACATTTGCATGCCATGTGATCATATGAGCGAATGCGAAGGTCTTGACCTCCACGCGCTGCGACGTGACTCCGTGAGGATCATCTTCGAGGCTGCTCTTCAGCGCGACCATTGGTCTCTCCAACTCTTTTTCTATGTGCATTTTTTTCGAAAGACAAGGATTGAAGGAAAAACCAAGGGTTGCGATAGTTTTGTAATAGAGTTAATATAGAAATAGACGCGAAAACAAATAATAGCAAATATTCGATGACGATATAGTGTACATCAAAATACAGTTCATTACAGTTCATTACAGTTAGCCGCAAAAAGTCAAAGTATCATCATTCGTTCATTCATAGCTCATAATATAAAAAATATATAGTCCTACCATAATAGGTAGTCTTTCGGACAATAATATCAGTTTAATTTCATTTGTGCAATATTCGAAGTCGTCACTAGTTTCGATTTTAATATAGTTTCGATATGTATATATATATATATATATTCTTTTATGTATATATATATATATATATATATATATATATATATACACACAAAAGAATCTTTTAAATTAATATATATCAAATCTGTTTTTATTTTCAAAATAATAAATTTTTTTTAATATATATTTTGTTAATAGGAAATCATAAAGAATCTGTATATATACAAATAATCATTGAAAATTTTCTTATAATTTGTGAATCTATCTCAATGTGATATATTAATAAAATGATGTTGTGTTATAGTCCTTATTATATTATAATTCAAAATATTCTTTATTCAAATATTCAAAATACTTTTTACTCATTCTGACATTTTGACATTAAACTTCAGATTGATTTCATTTATTTATTAAATTCAAAATTTTCTTATGTTTTTTGTAAAATAAAGATAAAATAATCCATTATTTAAATTATTTATTATCTTATTTGATATAGTTTATACTTAATTTATTATATTGTGAATCAGTTTTTAAAAAAAAATTTAAATTGAGAAGTTATCCTATAAAATATGATTCACTATATAGGAAAAGGAAAAAATGTAAACCACATATGTATTCTTTACTAAGAGGAAAGATGAAAGCTATTCTATGATATGAAGTTAATTATATTAAGTTAAATTGAGTTCAAATATTTAAAGAGTCATTTTTTTTTTGCAACGAATGCAAAACATTATAAATATTAGCTATTGACTTTTATATATAAAATAGATTTTTAAATATATATTATTTCTTTTAACATTTAGAAATAAACATTCGATAATTCATTCGATAATCTCAATTCATTATCACTAGATACTTAATTTCTTATCTTTCGTATAATTGATTTCTTCTGTTTATTTAGATATAAATTTTAATTGCTTAATATCTCTATGCAACAAGCTAATGATTTATAGTGTCATATAGATTTATTAGTTTCCATTTAATCACCAAAATTAAATTACAAGGTTAGAATTAATATTATTATAAGATAAATGTGATATAAAACAATATCTGTAAGTGATTGAGTAATTTTTAAAATTCTTTTTGAACTATATATATCTCCGATTAATAATGTGCAATAATATATAATATTATATCTTGCTGGCATTACGCCATAATAACCAGCCATCGATCGATATTAATATTCACTGTTATAATTGAACATTATAATATTGTATCAGTTTGCGTGCCGATTTTTAATATCAACTATTACTAAATAGCCAAATGCGAATTATCCATAATATCAGATAATTATTTGACCTAACAAATAAAGAGACACTGACTTCCATATTCAGACAATTATCAAAAGCAAAAGAAGCAAGATTTTACTCGTTACTCTTTTTTAATTTGTATGAAAGCGATTTTTATATGATCTCTTTAATTTGGCGGTTTTATATTTCGAATTTAACCATTTTAATTAATATGAGCAAAACCATTCTTAGCTTTTATGAAATTATGATTTTTTTGTATAGCAAGAAAATCGTATCAAGATTTTAATTACAACTTTTATCATTATCTTTCATTGAACTTAGTTTTCACTGATCTCGATTTCTCCTAGCACTGACCAAATAAAACTTGTTATAAATCGATACCAATTAATAGTAATACTTATAATAAATTAATAATAACAACATACATTATATTAGTCATGTTCCTCTATTTCTAATAATCTTCCTGATAATTCTAATAAATCAAATTGACAATTCTGAGAAATTTCGAAAAAAATATGTACATATTTTTTTTCATTTCATGAGCTTTTTCTTAATTTTATTTTTTCTTTGTTAATAACTTGCTACATTCAATGGTTAGAAGTAAATAAATGATAATTCAATTGAATTTAATTCTTCTTTGATTATATGGAATTCAAATAAAATATATACAATGTTTGATAATAAATTTGATCTTATAGTACACAATTATAGAAAAATGAAAAAATAGTCATGCGTTTTATCTACAAAAAACAATTTTCTTATATGATTTAAAGCAATTAGCAGAATATACAAGCAGCCACGAATTACGTATTTAAAAACATATATATATATATATTTATATTTATATTTAAAATTCACGTGACAATAACATTGAACAGATAAATTAATTAATATTGATAATAATTAAATAATAAATAATAATTAAAAACAATTAACATTAATTTTTTAGTTAGTCATTACATAACATTAGTTTTGATCTAATTAATATTGCTTATTCATTTTTAACATTAGGTAATAGTAGCCAAATGACATGAATTAAGAAGCAAATGTTTTATAAAAAAATATCACATAAAAATATAGAGCATACGAGTTTCGATTTTGATTTAATATTATTCCTTAATCATTTTTAGAAGATTATCTTTGAAAATGAAGTTTTTATGTGTGAATTGAGTAGCTTTTGCATACTTATTTTATTTTTAAGTTACTTTAATGACTTACTATTATTGTTGCTTAAAGAATAATTTCATTTGTTTACCTGTAACAGAAAGAAAGATTAGGTTAATTTCAAAATTAATTTTAATATGCTTAATTTGAATATTATATTATTGATTTGAATTCTGATTTGCGTATTAATTCTTTAAAATATATTTCTTTATTTAATTAGTATATTTAATTATTTAATAGCGTAATTGATTATATTTTTTAATAATAGAAGGAAGATTTACATTAAAATGAATGATATATTTTTTATAAACATATAATAAATTTTATTATGATCTAATTTAACAATAAAATATTATGAAGTTTAATTTTAAAGAAATATGATTTTTTAATAAATTTTTTTTAAATATTTTTATTATATAATTGTAAAAAAAAAAGAATTTAAATGTTTTATTTTTATAATTGAGCAATCATAAATGTTCTAATGGAATTTAGAAATTTAAAAATTTTATTCATTAAGTTTACAAATTTTCTAATTGTTTTATAACATTTAACTATTTCAAATGGAAATAGATCTTTTTTCAATGTTTTCTATTTTTTACATTTTTAATTTATTCCATCTTTGATTTTATTATAATATTTAAGTTATATAATTAATCAATCAAATTTCAAAATTTCATTCTTGTTTGTGAAGACTTTTATTTTTGAATGAATCAAAGGAGAGCATGATTCACTAAGTGCAAATTTTATAAATATTACAAAGTGTAAAATAAAACAAAACAAAAAAAATATCATTCAATATTGTATATTGAATATATTTTCGATTATTACATAATAAAAAATATTTTAAGCAAACTTCATAATTAAAAATATTTTTTAAAAAATAACTTTTATTTGATGATAGTATTCCTAACATTAAAATTTTGTTTATCGTCATATAAAATTTCATTTATCATCAAACAATGTTGTCCATCATAAAATTTCATTTATCATTAAACAATTTATATAAAAAAAATAAAGTAAAGAGAATGCACTATAAATTTGTTTCTATGTTTAATTTGAATAATTTTTTTATTTATTAATATTGTTTTTTTTTTATTAAAATATATAAAGATAGAATGACATATATTTTAAATTTGAATTTTTTAATATTAAATATTAAATATTTCTCTTTACTCATCATTGTTAATGGTCAAATTTAAATACAGAATTAATGAATCAAAGATATATAATAAAATTAAAATAATATATTATAATATAAAACTTATTTTTTTTATATTATAATATTTACAAAACATATAATAACAAAAATAGTTAAAATAATTCATTATTTAAATTTTTTATTGTTTAAATTTCTTCTTTAATTTATTCTTTACTATTCTTATCCAAATTACTTAAATAGTCATAAATAAAGTCAATCAAACGACATTTATGCCTAAGAAATTATAAAAAACGAAACTTTTATTCTTTTTTTTCTATGAAAAATTCTATGAAGAAAGAGTTCATTTTTCAACTCATCGATTGTTAACTATTACTGATTGATTGTAAGTCGAATCACCTGAAAATGTAAAAAGTATTCATACTGTCGGATTGGTTCGTTCTAAATTCAATCGTTCGATGTGACAAAGGCGAACATGCATGTCGATCTCTATTCTGCTGGATTGACAGCGGAGCTCGTTCGTTTCACTATGGCGAAACAATAGTAGCACTCAATGAATCAGCGGCCCGTTGAAAAGCAGCGGTCCTCACGTTAACGTTAATACACAACGTGTTTATGCGTGTCGCATATCTGCATCACGTGCTTGCATTTGGTACATAGCTCTTCTAAGAGACGAGAGGCGAAATCATGATCTCTGAAATCCCAGCATTCCACACTCACTATATAGAATCCTTTCACGCGTTTCCTATGATATAGCGATAACAATCATAATCTCAGCATGTTATGGTTAACACAGAAATTGATTATTTTATTTTGATAAATATTTAATTAATAAATGAGAAATTTGGATCTAGAAAATAGATTTGAATGAAATGATTCATTCAAATAATAATATAAAAAATATTATTAAACAATATGTATTTTACGAAAAAACTTACTTTTCAAAAAATGATTAAAATCAATTTTATTTAATTTAAATTAATTTAATAAAAATAAATTTATTATATAATTGATAAAATGATTATAAATTTAATAATTCTAAAATATGATTATAAAATGATTATAATTTAATAAAATAAATTTATTAGATAATTTATGAAATGATTATAAATAATGAATAAATATTTAATAATTTGTAAGTTATATTATTTTTAATTAATAAGAAAGTATTAGAAATATAATAGATAAATAAATAAATAAGTAAATAAAATTTAGAAGATCTTTTAAAAATAAAAATCTTATTTTTTTAAATATCGAATTATAATAAAAAATAATATTAATTTCAATTTCTTTATTTTTTTAATTGAAGAATTATTGTGAACATTCTATATATAAAATTTTTAACATACAGAAGAATTTCATTCTGCATAATTTTCTATAAATTAAGTAAATTGTCATCATTTCATCCTCTTATATTTCAATTAATATAGTTGCATCTGTTGCCATGAAATGAATAGTACTGAGAATAATTAATTATCTTGAAAAGTTTAGTTATCGGCTACTAAATTCATTGGAGAATATTAACATTCATATTGACTGCCAACTAGCTTGTAAGCTAGGTTAGGTCGACTTTAAATTTATTGAAACTCTTGTACCAATTTTATGATTTTAAACTTGGACATCAAATGAAATCATATGAAATACTATTACATAGATTGTTTCTATGATACAAAATAGATTAGACACTAGAAGACAATCGATTAAATGACTATTTTTGTTTTTTCGAAAACGACAATTTTATAAATAAAAGTCAAACGATTAAAAAAAACGTCTTTTAGAGAAATTTCTTTGTAAAAATGAATTAATGAAGGTATTTAGGATATAATTTTAAAATATAATATCATTTTTATATTTAAGTTTTAGTCTTAACTTTTCTTAAGTGTATCATAGTGCATCATTTCAAGATATAACCAAATATCTTATCGTATATTTTGTATTTTCATATTATTTTTAATAATTGATGATTTTAATAAATAATTTTCGAAAAATATTCTTAATATTCTAATATATATTTCATTTTTCTTGTTAAAAAATATTTACATATTTAAAATATAAATTTAAAATCTGAATTGCAATTTATATTTCAACATTCGAAGATGTTAGAATAATAGTTAATACAAAAATAAATTAATAAAGAATAGATATAAGAATTTATTGAACATGGAGATAAAATCACAAATTTTTGATCAAAAATCTTGAATCTAATCTAAAAAATAAAGACATATTTTTATATTTTTTTTATCTTTAGGATAATAGTATTATATAAATTATAAAGATATAATACAATATATGATATAATTTTTTTATTATAATTCAAAATTTTATACGAACAAAAAGAAATTATAACAAAAAAAAGAATTATCATATATGAATTATTTTATTATTTCGAATAATTCAATTTTCAGCTTTCAGTAATAGTATTTTAATTCAAACTTGAAAAAGATACGCAATCTTAAAACTAGTTAAGGCCATAATCTAAAATTTTTTATAATCATCTTTGCCAATCGGATGAATTTTATACAAAAATTCAAATATTGTAGATTATGATGTAATTTTGAAGCACAGAAATTCATAAATCATTTTTATAAACTTTTTATTCTATTTCAAGATTCGCATAACATTAATGGATCATTTTTGCTAACTGTTATTTTAATTGACGTGATTGTTAAATAATTAAATAAGAAAATCATTTTATGCAATTAAATTTACAAATATAATTGCGAAGTAAAAATAGTTGCCATTTTATCTCAATGAATGGATTAAAATCTCAATGAATTAAAAATATTTTTCAATTATCGTTGACCATAACGAATAACCTCTTAAATAAATTAAACTGTTATGAGTGCGAGATACTGAAGTATCATCCGCATAAAATAAAATAGTCATCTGAAATAATCTGAAATAAACTTTCTAGGTTTTTAGATTTTAAGGTTTTAAATTCAATTATCGTTAATCTCTTGAGTAAATTAAACTGTTGTGAGTGCGAAATATTGAAGTATCATCCACGTAAAATAAAATAGTAGTAAAATAAAATTTGAAATAAACTTTTTATAAGGTTTTAAACATTTAATAAAAAAACTAAAAGTTTAAAAAAAAATAGTTATGGTGTATGTTTACTTGTTAACGAATGACATAAGATATAAGAAATATATGAAAATATACATGTGTATATATATATATATATATATATATATATATATATATATATATATATATATACGTAAGAATATAACTCTTTATCCGTTAAATAGCGATAAAATAAAGAAATGCGGATGACCAAATTCGACAAAATTCGGAAAAAATCAATCAATCTTGAAATAGTCACTATATAATGAAAATTTAATAAATAATATATTTCTCTCAAAAACTATCCAATTATTTCTATTTTTACAAAAAGAACATTATATCAGATAATTAAAAAAAATTATTTTTAATTATCTGATAAAAAATATATAATAAAAGTTAATAAAATTTATGCTATTATATAAATAGCTACAAATAGATACAAAGATTTAAAAATAAGCATGTGTTGAATCATATTTAGAATTATACATTACTATCTATACTTAATATGTTCAATTATAATAAAATAATAAATTCATGAAGTATTCATAGAAGGTGTCATAAGATTTGTGAATGCATTGTACATACTCCCAATTCTCTTCGTTTGATATCAACTTAAATTAATTTTTTATAGCTTAATATATAAAATTTAATCAACATTTTTGTATATCAACTTGTATTTATTTGGTTTTAACCAACTTTAAGTATTCCATGAATACATTAACATTCAGTATATAAAATTGTTGTAAATCTAGACAATTATTTTCAGAATTAATAATAGAATTTCACAAAAAATTAAAAAAAATTTTAATTTTCTGAAATTTCAATTTTTATAAAATTATTGATATTTATCATTTTTAAGCAAAATAAGAATATGTTATTTATTTAACGAATAAATAATCTTTTCACTTAATAAAAAGCTTTTACAAGACATATTATTATATCATTAATATAAAATAGAAATCAAAGTCTATAAAACTAAGATCATTCATAGCGAATTCTGAAAACTTTCCGATTACCAAGGATTATCCGAATGTCCCGTTTCAATTTTCTATCTTCGCGAAGCTTCTTTTCGCGTAAGTTTCACGACACGACTCTTCTTAATCCCTAAAAAGTTTTTGGTGAATCAGTATTCTCAACTGATCTTTCCCGATTTCTAAAATCGTCGTTCACCATTTCAAAATTTTCAAAATCCCTCGAAACTTCGACACGTCATCCTTTTCATTCGAAACCACGAATCTGTGACTAAGGACGAAGTTTTTATCCTAAAATCGATCTGTTCACTTCGCATATAAGTATTTTTTTTTTTTTTTTGTGACCCTTCGGTCTTTTGAACGATTACTCAATGTCACAAGTATTCCCAGTGCGGAAGTGAATATATATAAAGGACAAATGCATATGCTGGTCAAAATGTGTACTCGTTCCATTCTATCCAGTTATAATTTATGATCATGAATAAGTAAGTATAATGTTTAGAGATTACATGATAAATATATTTGTGACACTTGTTCTCGTCATGAAAATCCATATTCTTTTTTCTAACGCTTATTTGTAGAAAGAGAAATTATCTTCTAAATAAACGTTTAATGCTTCTTGTTTAATTAATGACAATTAATTCTGTTCTTATCTGTGATTTGATAATTATAATAGATATATAAGAGAGTTTTTGAGAAACAAGTTAAATATTTTTTTTTTTTTTTTGATATATAAATTGATAATTTCAAAATTTTATTTCAATTTTCAATTTTCTAATTTTGTTATCATACTTCTTTTATTTTTATAAAAATAATTTTTATAATCAAATGAGAAAAATATTATATTAAAATGTACTATAGTTAAATAATCTTAGTAGTGCCTTAAGATTGATTTTAATTGAAACTCTATATACATAATTTTTTATTTATTTTATATTGAAGAGATTACATTGAACATTCCCATAACATTATAAATTTTATTAATATCATGAAATCATACAAAGAATTATGGGAAACGCAATGCAGATTTTTCTTTAATTGAAAAAGAAAAAACTTAAATTTATTATTTCTTTTTTCATTTTTGCAATCATAAATCTAAACAAATTATTTAGTTATAGAAATTTTAGACAACATAATCGAAGATAATTAATTTATATGAATTTATATCATAAATTTTGTATTTGAACTCTATAACTATTAGTGTGTTTGTAATAAGCCAATTTATTATTCAATATAATCAACTTCTCAAAAAAATGAAACTAATAATTATTATTATTATTAATATAAAAGAAAAGAATAATAAGAAGCAATATTTTCATTTTTTTGCAAAAAAATTTGAAATATTTATGTTTAATTTATTAAGCATTTTTTATTCTTTTTAACAAGTACTATAAAAAGATTAAATTTATCAATTATTTTGGAAACAAAATTAAGTGACATATTTACGTTAAAAATATTTATTTTTATATGTATATATAAAAATAAATTATTTATTCATTTATATGTATATTTTTTTCAATAAATCTATAATATTTTTTATTTTAGTGCATAATAAATCTTAATATTATAAAAATTTTATACTTTACAATTTGATTTGCAATAAAATTGCAATAAAATAAATTATATTTTCACACGTAAATTCTGCATTTTAGAACTCTAAGAAATCAAATTCAAAGAAAACTCATTACATCATTCGTACATGAAATAAACGTTCTACTTATGTTGATTCTACATGAACTTGATTCTTGAAATTATCTAATAGATATAAGATTCTATGGAATATATTTCTATTTTTAAAATTAAGTTTGCTATATTATTATTTTTTTTATTCTCTTTTCTATTTAGAATGAACAATCAAATTAGAAGAATTAATATGTAATTTTTGTATGAATTTCAAGTATGAAAATACTAATAATATTAGTAGAAGAAACAAAAATTTCTTTATTCAGTTAGTTCAATTAATTCAATAGCTCAATAAATTTTTTTTAAAAGTTTAATTCAATCATTTTTATAATTTGATAAATTTTGATTTTTTTCTCAATTCGAAAATAAACTCTCTCGGAACTTTCTCTATATTTATTTTAGAGATTCGCGATTCTCTTGTCTTAGATTAAGGAGAAATTGTAAAAAATTTTGAATATTCAATTCGTGAATATTTATCCGAAATTTAATATGATTTTAAAATATCAATTGTTGCTGAGATTAATATAGTATTAAATATCATTTCAAATCTCAAAATTATATTCAAATTTTAATCAAACTAAAATATTTTAAAAAATATATAATTCTAAACCTAAATAATTTTCTCAAAAATATCTTCTTGTAACATTATATTATTTGTTAAATATCATAATTAATAAATATTATATATACATATTTTACATTTTTTTTCATGTTTATAAATTTTTTTATTATTTAAGAAAATTAATACAAAATTAAATTTAAAGAAATAGATTGCTATTGATATTGATTATATTATAATATTCTTTTATCACTTTTAGCAAATAATAAAAATTAAAATCTTAGATCTATATTGTTTTACAATTTATATATTGATATATATGAATGCAAAAAATGTCATTTCATGAATATAGTTTCTAAACAATATACTATACATATTATATTATAATGATATATATGATACAAAATTTTTTTTCTGCTCATTAAAATTTCTCTTATTTCTTTATTTTGAATTATTAAATTCAAAATATTTATTTTATTTAAAAAATGAATAGAAAATGAATGAATAATGAATGAAATAAAAATGGATATATAGAAAATTTTCAGTCAATTATTCATTTAAACAAATTTTATGTTATTGAAATTTTTTGATTAATTTTTATTTGATAATTCTATTTAATACTATTATTAATTTTAAAATGATGAAAATTATTGAAGAAATAAAGTGAAAATAAAAAACGAACATTAGCATGATTTTATTGAATAAATTTTCATTTTGTCAAATTAGATACAACTAAATTTGATAAATTTTTAACTTTAATTTTTTCGGAAACAATATAATATGAATAAAAATGTTATTCTACATTTTTTATTTATTTTTGGATATATTATAACTTTCTTCTTAGCTATATCACTAAATAAAGGATACTTTGCATAAGATTTCGATAGAAATCATAAAGTATATATAATAAAGAATGATTTTCATGCTTCAACTTGGAAAAATGAAAATATATATTTCTAATTCAGATAGGAAATAAGTAAAATGTTTGATCACTATGAAAATTTAATCATAGAATTCTTTCGAAGAAAAATAGAATAAAATTTTTACAACATCATATTTTCAAATACATTATAAAAGCATCATCTTCAATTTTTTGTGAAAATTTGTACTTCTTCTTATACAATGATGATAAATCTGCCAAATATACTTTTCACTCAAATAATTCACAATATGATTTATAATAGTTTCTCTACTTTTTCCTGCTTTGGTAGCTCGATACTGTATTTTCTAAACAAACATTCTTTGCTTCTAGAACTTCTGTTATATGATAAGTTCGAATCATAAATTTTGATGTTTAATGCAGCGATATAGAGGGATAAACTAAAATATCAATAAAATGTATCAATTGTAAATGTGCTTTTCTATTCAGCGCTTACAAATTTTCTCTCTATTTTTGTAATTTTTGTAAATTTTCTTTTTAAATAATAATCCTTGTGTTCCCATCATTCATAATGGATCCACTTTAATCTAGAGATTGAAGTAGATGGTGAGTGAGCTTTAGAATCTCACGAAGTCTCGAAATTAAGAATTATATTTATATATTTTTTTTTTTTATGTTTCATTTATGAGATATCAATCTATTATTCTCAGATATAATATGATCAATTCGATAAATTATCTATATTAAATCCTGATAAAGTAATTCTCGAAATTTTATCAAATTTTTAAAGTTCTGTAGCTCACAAAGAAATAAAAAAATAAATATCATAAACAATCAAAGTTCCAATAATATCTAATATAAAGATTTATTATTTACAAAACGTAAAATTTTCTGTATTAAAATTAAAATTTAAAATAAAATATTTAATTAAAATTTTTTATAAGAAATATCTAAGTCAGCGAAACTAAACTGAACTTTTCAAATTTATATTGAAATTTAAATAAAATTATTATTAATATATGAAAATCTATAAAAAAGAAATAAATTAATTCAATTTATATTACAATAAAGAAATATTTCTTTCTCCATCATTATCATAGTTGAAAGTAACATTGAAAGTAACTTTATGAAAACTTTACAAAATAAAGATTTATTTTAAACCGATCTTTTAATTCAATGTCCTTTCAGCTTGCTTATATATTCATTGTATTCAATTCTCAGATCATAATTGCATTAACGATTTCAAATAAATCAATACAAAAACGAGACAATCCTCGATAAAGCATCTTGTACATTGCTTCTTTGAACTTTAATATCGTTTCTGAACAAAGTCTCAATTTAAGTCTTTAGAGAACTGGTTAAGTTTCGTGATAGACCTTCGTTTTAAGAGACAACTCTAATTGAAAGGAATCGATCACAAGCTTATAAACTGGCTAGTAAAAAATTTGGCGATAGATAATAAAAAATTAATATTATTTATCGTTGGTGTCTAACTAATAAAAGAAATCAAGCATTATTATATATATGACGAGAACAGTCATTTTATGATACTTTCACAGATATCAATTCAATGCATTTTATTAATGTTAATAAGTAGAGTTTAATCTATGAGGTACCAAGCTTAATAGGAAAAAATTCCTGAATACTTGAATATTAGAAAATATAATAATAAAATTCATAATATAAGTTTTAAATATTTTAAAAATATATTAAAAATTCAAATATTTAATTGATAAAAGAATACAATAATTTTAACATATATGATTTATGAATGTAACAAATATTGAATATATATTAAGTTTATCGTAAGATATTAAATGAGATGTATATTAATATTTATAAAATATTTTGGAAGATCAGTTCTAAATATCTAAATACAAAAGTTGATAGATATATAAAAATGTTGGTTGAAACTTATTGATAATACTTGTAAATTTATAACAATTAAAATTTAGATGAAGCAAGATGAAAATAAAATGAAATGTGTTACAGAATATTGTTTTCTCCTTGTCTCATTTAATGTGAATTTAAATTATTTATAATTTAATAAATAAGTCTCAATCGAAATTTTTATATTTGTTTTGATATTTAGAATTGATCTTTCAGAATTATTCCACTAAAATATTAACATTTTATATTCATAAGTGAATGATACAACAAAAATTGTATTATTATAATTTAAGATAAACAATTATTTTAAGACATTAAATTAATGAAAAAGAATCAAAATTTGATAAATATAAAAAATAAATTTCAATATATTTTAATAATATTTTAATAATCAAATAATCATTTTTTAAATATAATGTATTTTTAATATGTTTTTTTCAAATCGTTTTTATCTTCAAATAATTGTTTTCATTTCTTCGTTCATAGATATATTATTTAAAATTAATTAAAAAATATAAAATTAATAATTATAAAGAAAAAGGATCAATTTCTTAGAATAACATATGTAATATTCAATTATTAACTATTTATATTATGTTATATATATATTGTGTAATTTTGAATATAACTATTTAACATTAAAAAAATAATATGAAAATAATAAACAAAAACATGTGAATTTCTGTCGATTGTAACTCTTTCCAATCAAATAAATTTCCAGATATGTCCGCAATGATAAACGATATTGATACAATTATTTAAAATATAATTAATAAAAGAAAAAACATTTTAAATCAAGAATCTAATAAAAAATATTTAATATTTCAATCTACATCAATTTCAATAGAATTCTCATTTGTTGTATTAAATGATATAAATGCTTTTAAAAATATCATCTATTTAATAAACGAAATAACATCATATCACAAAATCAATTATGATAAATCTGATCTTCCCAAGATATATTTAATTTCATTCAGAAAATAACTGAGTTTTAAGTTTCTATGTTTTATATTTCATTATATCATTATATCATTTAATTGCGAAATCCAAGATAAAAAAAAAAAAAAGAAAAAAAACGCATAATTTTTTCTTATTTATATTATCCCCAAACTATTTTAAAATAATTGATTGAAAAAATATGATTATCATCTTTTGTTTCGAAATCGATGACTTTGACAAACATTGCGTGTTTAATTATATTTGACAGATTAATTATATATTATATAATTATATTGTCAAAAATATATTGAAATGAAATAAAATATAATAAAATTTTATCTATATTTTATATATATTTAATTTAATACGGAGCGTTAATGTATATCCACAACGAAATCCACAAACGAATATCATTGACAAATTAAATAGTATAACGCTAGCAAGAATAGTTAGTCAATTATATAATTTATAAGAAAATTTTATACAGTTTATATATAATGAAAAGATTAAATGAAATTAAATAATAATTAAAATGAAGATATGTGATACAAACATAATATATTACAATATCGATTACTTAATAAATAAAAGCAAATATTATTAGTTTTGCAGATTGAATGTACCAAATATATATGAATATAAATATTTGAATACTTGTATATATAAAAATAAGTAATGAAAGAAGGAAATAAATTATTGTTTCACATATAGCGAATTTTTGGCATTAATATAGTCAATATCAAAAATGAGTATAAATAGAATTAATATTATATAAATAATATTATATATATTATAATAGAATATTAATATTAATAAAATATAATATATTCAATAAAAATGTAGAAAGTTCGAGCATTGTCTGTACAACATAAATCATCGAATCATTTTAAAATAAATCAAAGAAAAATAAACTGTATTATTTTACAGTTTATTTTATAACTTAATTTCATAATGCTATATTATGTAATAATAGAATAATTATTACAAAATGTTCCAGTTAAAAAGTTCAAAATTCAAAATTCGTATGCAAATGAAAATTCACGTATGAATTTACTGAGATCGCGAGTTTTCAAAATTTTATGTTTCAAATTAGAAGAAAAGATTGTTCGAGGTCCATACAATTTGTCTAGTTTAAAATCGAAATAAAAAAATTTGATTTTTCTTAAATTTATAAGAATATTCAGTGGAACACAAAAATCTCCAAAGACATCGTAGATCAGTTCTTTAATATTATAATTTTGATATTTCAACGAAAATAGAATTAAGGAGGAAAAAAATTCTGCAACAAAATTTGTTATTCCAAAAAAACGATCTGCGAATATTTATAAATTTATTAATTTATTATAATTGTTATTATAAATGTTAATTAGTGATTAGTTTAATATGGCTGATAAATGTCAGCTGAAAATCTTAAGATCATATTCACTCTACACCGAAGTGTTTTTAAAAAACATACAATCTCAAGGATCTTCTAAATATTTTCCTTAAAAGTAAAATTATCCTTATGCAATGCTCCTTCGTTAAATGTCATAACAAAAGTTTTTTAAATTAAAGTTTTTCAAAATTTATTTATTTTATAATATTAAATAAAATTTAGTAGAAATGAATTGATATTATATAAGAAAAGAAATACGTCGTATATTTCTAAAATAAAAAAAAAGTTATTAAATTTATTTTTTTGAACATAAAGGATATAATAATAATAATAATATAAAGTATAATAATAATAAAATATAAATAATAAATATAATAATAACAATAAAAAAAAGTATTATGAAACTTACTTATGATATAATAAAATCCAAAATTTCTTTATGATTTCTTATAAGTTCAACAAATAATTTAAATAAAAATTTTATTTGTATTAAATATGCAATACGTTATACTATAATTTTAAGTATTATGTATGTTAGCGTTATATATACAATGATGTTTTAAAAATATAGCAATTAATTAAAGTTTCATGAAGTAATTTTAAACAACATTCTCCTTTGCAAGAAGCTTTTATTAAGTTTTGTTGACCAATTATTAATAAATAATATGATTAATCTACCAGAATATATAAATTTATCATATTATCATATATATCATATATATCATATAATTTATAATATTAATATAACAATTTAACTTTATATTGAATAAAACGAGATGAAAAGAGCAAGATAATATTGTGACGAAAAGAGAACTATTTCATTTTATCTCTGTTTGATTTCATTTAATTATTTCAATTATTTATAAATAAATTTCAATCGTTATTTTTATTTTAGCATCTAGAATTAATCTTTTAGATGTAAACAAATTAGTATTTTATTTAACTTATATTCTATTCGAAGTATAAAATTTTATTTAAAAATTTTATTTTATTAAAAGAATTTTCATAGATTTTATAACATAATTCGTTAGTTCATTTTGCCTAATTTTGTGACTAACATAAATAATTAATAATAAATCAGTCATGGTATGTTAAGATATTAATGCAAAACAGTATTTTCTTATAAGATCCGTTCATGTAATTTGAAACAGAATGTGTATTTACCTTCTCTCCTATTCTACTTCATTCTTCTTCTTCAATTTACTTCTTTAACAAAAAAACGCAATGCCGTAAATTACAGTTTTTACACAACGTCATTCGGAAATGTCACATCTCCCATCTGCCATGATCGTTCGTAATGCCGGCATTCAAAGAAACGAAGAACAGTGGTTTCAATTCACTTGACTCGCAAGCGCAATGAGTTCGTGAACATTCGAATCAGATTCAGGCATTACTTCTTTGATGATCCACAAGCGCGCAATAGTTAAGGATGCACAGAAAACAATTAACCACTTTTTCATGATAATTAGTACGCTTTCTGAACAAAGTTGGAATATTCAAAAAAATTCTCATCATGATTTTTTTGTAATTAGCGATATTGTTTGCAACGATATTCTTGGAATTGAATATAATTTTAATAAAATAAAAAATATAGAATAAAAATTCGTTTTTATAAATTATAATCTATTTTAATAATCTAATATTTTATTAATATTATAAATTTTATAATTTAAATTATAATATATAAATCACTTTTACAGATTATAAATATTGTTTTTAGAGAGAACGATTTTTGTATTTTATTTCGTTTCAATTTAATTATATCTTGATAACAATTTTGTTAATGAACAAATTATTTTTTAATTTTATTTTGTTTAGATATTATTATAATTAAGAAACATTTGAAATAAATATTTTTTTTCTATTAATTGCCAGTAACGTTTTATCATATTAAAATATAAATATTTAAAGTATAAGAAATTTTATCAAAAATAATTTTTTTATCAATTCAGAAAATTTCAAATTAATCAATGTTTGATTATTTGAAATCTCAATTATTTGGAATATAGAAAGTAGAATTATATGTGATATTAATTTATCTATTTAAAATAATTATTGTATCTGGATTTAGTAACACTGTATACAATATACAGTGTACTAATTTTTAATATTCTATATTTCATCATGTTTGTTAAAACTGCATTAAAAAAAAAAGTCAAAATATTAAAGAAATCATTTTTATGCATGAGATAATATTTAGCAAAATAATCATATTTTAACTTAGAAAAAGTTTATAAATATTAATTTTACAAACATTATAAAATAAACTAAGAGATTTTTACTGCTTACCTTTAATATAGAATGCAAAGAAATAAAATATAAATGATAGAGAAATTAATGATAATTATTATTGTTTTTAGTATTGTTTAAAATGATTCGAATAATAGATAAATTATTATATAATTAACAATTAACAAAATAAAATATTTAGTCTTTAATATATAACATATAACTAGAAAAAACTTTGTTGAAGTTTTTATTTGTGAAAAATTTGTGAAAAATCTAACAATAAAAATAGATATAAATTTATATGATAATAATAAATTTAAAAAATAGCATTTCTTGTTAAATGAAATATTTATTATATATATACAGTATTAATATTTTGAAATTTGGAATATATTTGGAAATTCATTTATTAAATTATAAATGATTTAAGTTTGAAGATGAAATAAGATTGCATCACCATGAGGCTGAAATAATTATGTGGCCGAAATAGATTTCACTTTATCTGCATTTTATTTCAATTCTTTAAACTTAAAAATTTTTATTAATTTTAATAATAAATACTAATAAATATTTATTAGTTTTTTATAACTTAATAAATAAGTCTTAATCGATATTTTTGTATTCATTATTCTTAATTTTTAATTCTTAATTTTTTTTTATTTGAATGATTTATTCAAAATTTCTTAGTTCTGATAAGATCAATTAATTAAGATTTATACAATTTGCCAAGTCAAATTTTAATAAATCTAAAATTAATTTTATAATGAATTATTTGAAAATGATAAAAATTAATAAATTTTAACTAAAAGAAATTAAATTAAAATATTATTTATGTATGAGTATTTATGTAATGAAATGTTACAGAAAATATTTTATTAAAATATTTTATATTTTATTTTTAAAAATAATGATATATATATATATATATATATATATATATATATATATATATATATATATATATAATATTTCATTATATATTTTAAATATATATAATTGCAAATATTATTTATTTATTTGTTTAAACTCTATCAAAAAATATAATAATAAAAGAAAAATAAATCAAATAAATAATTGAAGTAATAAAAAATTCAAAAAGAAAAAAGAAAGAAAGAGAAAAACCCTATTCTCTTAAAATTTATAGTACATACACCATTATTCAAATTTTCTTATTTTTTGTCGTAAAATAACTCAATTTTCAAAATCAACTCGTGTACAAAAAATGCAAATGTCCAATTCACAAATTCAAAATTCTTCAATACTTGAAATAATTAATTTGTTGTGGAAGACATGCAATAGTAGTAGTAGTACAAAAATATGTGCGAAAAATTAAAATTGCAGATTCGCCACTCGTTTCAGCCTCTTTTTTTTTTTCATTTTCTCTTCTTTCTCTATAAATAATTGTTCTGCTCTAACTTTTTACTTTTCTTACCTCTTTCCTTATTTCTGTTCTCTTATTTTCTACATTCTCAACTTTCTCATTAACCATCACTTTCTTCTAGCAATTACTTTTATCCACTGACTTTCTTCGAACATTTAGCAGCGGTCCACTTTTTTCTTTCAATTTTCAGCCGCCTTCAAGCGTTTATATATATATATATCGATTTAAGTCGCTATCGTTCTTTAAATTTTGACATTTCAATTTATTTATTCAATCAAGTTGTTCGAAGTTGAAAATGTGGTATTTAATTTTGATATATTTAATTTTTTAGATCTTCAAAGCGATTGTGTTTTTTTATAATTGAAAAATTTATAAAACTTTTTTTAAATAGTTCCTATACTAAAATTTTTTTATTAAATTATAAATTATATGAAATTATGGGAATTTGAAATCTATATCTCTAGTTTTGGAAGAAAATTCTATTAAAATATATGACAAATTTTAATCAAATGATTATATGAAAAGAATAAATGATATGAATGAATATAATAGATATTTTATATTAAATATTTCAGTTATTTTTGAAAATATTAAAAAATGTTTTAAACGTCTATATATAGAATTTGATAGTAGCTAGATAAAAAAATTAAATACTAAAAATCTCTCTATATTATTTAATTAATTATAACATAAAATAAAGTCAATATCTTTTTTCAATTTTGACAACTTTGACCCATTCTGCATATTTGCTAATTTATCTTAAATGAGGATCATATTGAAATTTAATGTTAAAACTAAAAATATTAAAAAAAAATTGTAGATATATTTGATAGAACATTTACCATTTTCACAGAATTGAAAAAACTATTTTTATAGAATATTTAAAGAGAGAAATTCATGTTGCTAATAATATCTTAAAAGTATAATTATTTGAACGAACGTAAAAAATTAAAATTTTAAATACACATATCAAATATATTATAGAGATAAAATTTGAAATAAATATCTATTTGAATTTGATTTATTTCTCCTAATTTTAGTAGTTTATAGTAGTTATATTTCTACAAATCATAATAATAACATTTTATCAATAGAAACGAATTCCATATCGAAACAACATAACTCAAATTAAGTTCATATTGTTTATTCAATTACGAGTTTTATCATTTATTGCATTCAAACTTCTATAGTTTAAAAAGCGAAATTCATTATAAAATTTGTTCAAAAATTATAGTTAGAAATGAACTGTATAATTTTATTTTTAATTCGCCATATATTGATTTCATAAATAATTCCAATTAGTGGTTAATCCAATAATTTGAAATATCAATCGAACGCGGGAATTACATTATATTATATATTTTCTTTTTTAATTAATTAACTTATTTATATTACATAAAAAATGAAAAATATGTCTTAATCATAAATTTTTTTTTAATAAATCTAAATACAAATATTTACAAAAATATTAATTATTTAAATATTTTTTTATTATTGATTTTTAAAGATTTTTGCCTTTAATATAATTCATAAATGAATTATATCTCTATGATCAATTTCAAAAATTTTGAAAATTTTATTCTGGATTTATTTGGATCTCTTTTATCATTTTTCTGACTATTTTTCTTTTATTTTGCATTTTGTGAATTGAATTATTTAAATTGACACAATGAGTTTGCTTCAACGAGTTTCTCAAATTGATTAGAATAAATGAACTATTTTGAAATCTAATCAATTTCACTTTTTATAAATTTCTAAATTTTGAAAATATATATTATATGGAAAATATATATTATAAATATATAATATATAATATATAATATATAATTTATAATATATAATATATAATATATAATATATAATATATAATATATAATATATAATATATAATATATAATATATAATATATAATATATAATATATAATATATAATATATAATATATGATATATAATATATAATATATAATATATAATATATGATATATAATATATAATATATAATAAAATAATAAAATAATAAACTTATAAATAATTCTATTAGCAAAAGCATTAGTATTTAAATTTTCTAAAGCCATCAAAATAATAAAATTGACTTTCCTATAAATTTTTATAAATTTTTTTTAATTACATCTAATTTTCCATAATCCAATATTAATAATAAATTTTGCAAACATGAACATAAATATAAAAGAAAATTATTAAAATAAAAACAATTATAATTTATGTGATTCAATTTTGTTTGTTTGTTATTATTTCTTTTTTTTTTTCTAAATATATCTTATCATATGTAAAAATGACTACTTTAAAAGAATAAAATATTTACTATTTTAATTTTAATAAATAAATTATTAAATATTATTATTAGATTATATAATAAATATATTTTGTATATATTTTTTAATAATATAGTATTTATACAAATAGATAATATTAACTTAATATTAAATACCGATCAATTAAATTTTTATCATTTTATTCTATGATCTTTTACTTTTGAATAATATAAAACTTTTGAATAATTTAAATAATTATTTTTATTATAAAACTTTTTATCATTTAATTAATATTAATATTAATTAAGTAATATCATTTCCGTTATTTATTTCTTAAAAAATTCAATTACGTTTTTTATTTTTTTTTATTTTGGTTTTTGAAACAATTTAAAAAAAAATTTGCAATGCACAAATAAGAATTAAATGAATTAAAATTAGATAAATTAATTTAATTCCAATTAAATAATAATAATTTTATTACATTGAAAGATAGAAAATATTCTTTCCCTTTTTTTCTAAACATGATAATATTTTCAATTAAATACTAATTTTATAGATAATAAATATTTATAGATAAATTTTATCTATTTATAGATAAAATTTTATCTATTTATAGATAAATTTTATCTTTTTATTTATATTATAAATTTTGAGTGAACAAATAGAATGTTTATTTTAATTGTTTGCAGCTGATTGTAATAATTCGATTGTAATAATTCTAACTATATTCTGATGTAAACTGTATTGTTGCTGAATTCTATCTGATTTCTATTTTATTCTAATCGATAGGATCTAGAAGGCTATTGCGGGCTTTAATTTTTCCTTCAATCATTATTTTCCGTGAAAATGCAAACTACAAGAGATTAGAGAAACCAATAGTTGTGTTGGAGGGCTGTTTCGAAGGATACGCCCTTGTGAAATCATGTCACAACGCGGAGGTCAAGACACTCGCTTGTGCACTCGTTTTCACAGCAAGATACTAGGCATGCAAATGAAGTGACTTATATATATCTCTGTGACCATTGGTGCTATATCTCTGTGGAGATTGAAAAGCGTTAGGAAACTGTATTCGCTCGTAAATTACTGTTAGATTATTGAAAAAGCTGTTGAAAATAAAATCCAGGCTGTTTGCGCGCTTTTAAGCTTAGTTAGCTTAGGCTGTCTAAACTTAGTTTTGTACTTATCATTTTGATTAAGTTATTTATTTAATTTACTCTCATTTTTTTTCATAATTATGTAATAATCATTTAATTTTATGCTAATCATATTTCACAGTTATATTATGATTATTTATTGATTGGAAAAAAAATTTTATACAATATTTTGAGAATAAATAATTGAAGATTAAATGATCATATTATTGTTTTTAAATATTTAATTTGAATTTTGAATTTCGTTGTAAAATTGATTTTTTTGTTATAATATTAATCGGATTATTATGTATTAATATATTAAATTTTTTATGATCTATCAATTTGTAATTATTACAAATCTTTGATTATTTTTACAATAAGTAAATAATAAAGTTAAGAACAGGGCTTGTGAAGCGGTTGGCTTTTATTTTCTATAATTCGAGTATCCTCAATAGGCTGATAATAATTTATGAACGGATATGGTTTTCCTAACGCTTTCCAGATCATTAATTTAAATAAAGATATCACAGCAATGACCATTTCACAAGCTACATTTGCATGTCATGTAATCAGCGTGGAAGCGAACGCAAAGATCCTAATTCCCACGCACTGCGACGCGACCCCTTGAGAGTGCATCCTTCGCGTCCTTCAACGCGATGATTGGTCCTTCCAACTCTCTTTCAATGTGCATTGTTTCCGAAAAACAAGAATTAGAAGAAAAACTAAGGCTCGTGACAATCTTGTAGTTAAGTTAGAATAGAAATAGAAAACTAGACAAATAGAATTCAGCAACGATACGGTTTACATCAATACAATTAGAATCATTACAATTAGCCGTAAAAAATTAAAGTATTATTATTTGTTCACTTAGAGCTCATAGTATAAATAAATATATAGTGTTATGGTAGTGATCCTTCAAGCAGTTTAGGCACCCCATTTGTGCAATGTCCAAAGTCGTTTTTTAACAATAATTTAATTATCTTTAAACTTATTTATTATTATATTTATTATTATTTAATAAATATGAGAAGAAGATTCAGATACTTATATTTCTATAATACATATATTTTCTTATATTTCTATAATATATAATTTTAATAATTTTAAAATTAATAAAAAATTATATTATGGAAAGAAAGTTTTGAAATGAAAAAAATGAAAAATTATCAATATTGTCAATATATTATATATGATTTAAAAAATAACGAAATTATAATTAAAAAGTAAAACAGTTATAACTGTAATGTTCTATATGTATTTTTAAAATTTATTCTATATAATGAAATATATATTTATTTAGCCAAATAAATTAATAAATACATAAATTGTAATTTTTTCCCTATTAACACTGTTTTTTCAAATTATTTTTTTTTTCGTTTCATAATTATTAATTTTTTCAACAAGCTAATTATTTATTAATAAATTGGTTTATTACAAGTATTAGAGATTAAATAATTTAAATACAAAAGTAAAAATAAAAATATTATTCCTTTCTATGTCACAAATTTTAATAAAATGAATAATAAATTTATATGAATTTATATGAATAATAAATAATGAATAATAATTAATAAATAACAATCAAATGGTTGAACAATTAAACATTTATTGATTAAAACAACATGATATAAAAGGAATCATGTTAGAATGAAAACTATTTTGTTTTAAAACTTCTAATGGATATCATTGAAAAAAATAAATAAATAAAACCATTTAATAGATTTGAAGACATTCAGTATATAAATTAAAGTCAGAGCCACAAAAAATCCATTAAGAATCGTCGACGAGAAAAATAGTTGAATCTTTTTTAAATAATTCGTCATCATGTATATAAAAAATTGCTGCTATAAAGATTTTCCAATATTATTTTTTCTATTATAATATTTCTTTTTAATAAATTTAAAAAAATTATAGTACTAGAACGAAATCATTCAAAAATTTTATTTTCAAATTTTCATTGAATTTTTTAATGAAGAATTTTTTAATTGGAAAATTAAAAAATAAAATTATTTTTTTTTTATTTGAATTACTATCATCTCTCTAAAAAAGAAAAATTATTAGTATTTATATCTTAAACATTTTTTAAATAGCAATTGATTCTCTTGTCAAACAAATTTTTCAATCGTCAAGATTCTTCTCAATCTTTCCAGACTTTCGAATCTTTTTTGAAATAAATAGTCTAGAGTACAGGATAGAGAGAAACCGCATCGCGGTCTAGCCTCTCGTCGTTTCATGAAAATTGCAGTCTGCGGGTTTCTCGGGTGAACTTAATCACAAGGAACATAGCTGTTAAGCTGTTAAGCTTTTCGTCGTTCTAAATGCTTTGAAGATCAACGGATTTGTTTGCTACCCTCTCTTTCTTTCTGTAAGCTTTCAGACTCCAACAATTTATCGTTAGGACCTGTTATATTTATTCAACTGACATATTTAATTTATTATTTCATTTAAATGTATAAAAATCATAAACAAAAAAATATTGTGAGAAAAGTATATTATATCAATAATATTAATGTTATATCAATAAACATTATATACACTATCAATTAAAAATTTGGGTACTAGTATTTAAATAATATTTATTACATTCGTAACACTTATTAGATTCCAAACTAATATATAGGATACATAAGGATTGTTCGACTAAATGTTTAATTTTAATTCATAGAAATATAATATTACAAATTGTATTAATTATTATAGAAAATTATTATCTACAATTAAAAAGCAAAAAAAGAATAAATTTATTAATAAGTATATATATATAATAGTTATATTTTTATAACAATAATATTCTAAAAATTTGCAAAAGTTAATGCAATAATAAAGATTATAATTGTAATAATTAGAATATAATAGAAATGAAAAAAAAAAATGAAGGATATATAGAATGAAAAATATAGAATGATAATATAGAATGAAAAATGGGACATAAATTATAAAATATAGAAATGTAAAGATAGAAATATAAAAATTATTGTAATATAATTATAGTTCAATAAATAAATATAAAAAAAATAATATTGCTAAATGTTAATTAATTAAATGGAAAAGAAAATAAATTGAATTTGAAAAATACAAAACATAATTATAGAAGAACATAAATAGAAGAAAACATTTAATAAAATTCAAAAAGTTTGAAAAAAAAATCAAAGATTATTTTCACAAAAAAAAATTTTTTTTTTGAGAGAATTATGCTTTAAACAATTGCTCATATTTCTATTTCGTTTATAATCTAAGATCATTAAAGTGATCATTTTTTGATCATTTTCAAAAATGGTTATGCAAAAAACTACTATTAATTCAAGGAACATAAGGATATGCAGAAGATTTGTTTGCATGTTTTAAATATGAAAGGATACTATCATCTCTAATCTAAATGCCTTTGAAGAAAGAAATTAAATGATGAAATATGCATTGCTATATGCATTATATATAATGAAAAAAATATGTAACAGACATATATCACTCATTATTATTCTAAATATGTTATTCACGTGATTGCTTTTTTTTTATTTCTATTTCTTTTATTTTACATATAATAAAATAAGAAAATTATATTAACGTTCATTCTTCCTATCTTTAACTCTTTCAAATATGTATTAGATATAAACAATATCAAATGTTCTATTTCAAATTTCTACCAAATTTAGTTTAATTATGATACTTTTTATATATCATATGAATAAAATATTTATTGATAGAGAATAAAATATTTATTGATATTTTATATTCCAAATTTGTATATTAGATACAAATAATATCAAGAATTTCAGAAATAAAAATAGAAAAATAAAAATTTTTTTAATAAATGTTTAAATATGTGGAACTATGTAGAATAAATATTTTTTATTTTTTACATTCGTTCTAAGAAATATTTTTAGGAAATATTATAATATATTATGAATAAAAATATAAATATTAAAAAATTAGATATAAATATAAATTTTAGAAATATTTAAATAAATATTAATATAAATATTATTCTAAAATGATCTTATATTTTATTATTTTTATCATTTGTGTTTGTTGCATTAAATTTTACATTTGAAATCTTATAAAAAAATATATGTAAAAATAGATCAAAATTATTAATCGACACATTAGAATATTGGATTGCAAAGAATTAAATACTATTGCATAAATTGTATTTATTGAAAATTAGATTTAATATTTACACCCAATATTCTATTCTTTATGCAAGATTCTATCTAGAAGAAATTTTAATTTCTTTGTTGATATGAAATCTTAGTTGTGTCGCACTTAACTGAATCAATTATATCGGAATGAAATAATGAAAGTAATCACGTTAAACGATACAGCAAAAAGCAAAATAATTATTTCGCGACGATTGCTCGACAACTTCGTTCCCATCGTGAGGATTTCATTTCGCTCCATGCTCAATAAATTCATTATCGCGACGTTCAGTAATTATTCGCCGGTGAAACCATTTACCTACCACGTTGAACAGGAAAATGAAGCTTTTAAATTCGTCTATATATATCATATAAAATTATTTCTTCTTCTATCCAAATGAGATGTACATTTTTCGAGGAAAAATATCTCTGTAATACGATATTGTTAACATAATTACTGAAATATTTGAAAAAATTGAGAAGGCGTAATAAACAGTATCCGAAAACAGAAAATCGCAGCATCAATCTTTTTTGTTTTCCAACGAAGAGAATGCAATTTTCCATTCTTATTCACAGTATAATTAGAATTAACATGATATGAATATTTATTTTTGCAAGAATTCAAGCTGGAAATTCGGTGTCTAATTAAAAATGAAATTTGTATTTGTGATATAATTATGTCCTATAATGATATTCATTTTTTTCTAATCGAGATTGCCAAAATTTTCTGTACGAAATAAAAGAATATTAATGACATTAATTAATGAAATTTTTAAAATATCGATTATAACAATAGCTAATTCAAAGTAGTTAATGAAGAGAATGGTAAAAGTTTTTATTTAGAGTTGAAATTATTTTAGAGAAAGTTTATAAAAATCGTCTATAATAAGAAGTGTTATAACATGTTATATATTTAACAAGTATTAAACATATAATGCATACATAATTATATTGATATATTAAATTAATTGAAACATAAAAAAATAATATTAATTATTTTGCATCACATTATTTATAATCTTCAATCATTAAGTAAATAATTATCGTAATCAATTTATTTTTGTTTATGATTTGTTTTTGTTCATATTTATCTATATAAATTGAATTTTTTAAAGAATTCTGTTTTTTCATTTTATTTTGATGATACATATTTTTTGAAGTTAGAAAGAATTTGTCTACTAAAAAAACGAAAGAATATTGCTATAATATAAAAATGGATATAAATGGAGAGTATCAAATATTGAAGGATTTTTTTCAATATATTATTTTTATTTCAATATAACTATAACTTATGCATTTTTAAGAAAACACTCGTGATATTATTATAATTTAATTTACTTAATTAAGACACCAAATAAAAACAAAGTATATGAACTATATTGGAATATATTAATAAATTAATTAAAATATATGTATAGTTCTAGACTAACGAAGCATTGTGATTTTTTATTTCTTAATGTAATTTTATAATATTATAATAATGTAATAATTAATCACAATATATGTAAATTACATGTAAAATGAATCAATCATAATGCTAATATAAAATAGAAAATTTAAATATCTTATCTTTAGTTATCTTACTTTATACATGTTATTATATTTATGAGAATTAATAATGTCAAAATAAAATTATTAAATTTATTATAAGATAATGTAAAATAATGTTAAGTTTTTATAAAACACATATATTTATTTATGAGTTAATTTTATATTAATTTTGCTTATATATTATGCTTATATATTAATATATATATATATATATATATATATATATATATATATATATATATATTAATGTAAAGTTAGTTTTATATGAAAAAAAGAAATAATATTCATCATTTTATCTAATATCGCTTTTCTATATAAATATTAAATTAATACATGCTTATCAAATAAGTTCATTATACAATATCATACATCATAAATTTTTAATTAATTCTATTAAAAAACTACAAATATTCTTTAATAAATTCTTAATATAAAATGAAAAATTGTTCCATATGATACTAAATTAAATTTTTAATCGCTAAAATATCATTTTTTATATTTAACTGAGATACAAGAATATATTGAAGATGAACAATACAAGTATTCGTGAATCGCATATAACCGATCATCGCGTTGCGGTTCAGGCAATCTATTTTCCGGGTTTATGGTGCTATATTGAATTTTCAGTTATGTATACATACGCAAGTCAATCCCCTTGCATGGATATGCATAGCCACTATGCATAATTTGCGATGATAACGATATTACGTTTGTCCAACACTTGATAATAAACTATTTCCACTTATCAATCCGCAAATTGTATTATTCGTCTCAGTGATGGTCGACTGAACAAATTCCAGATGGAAAATTTCGTTACAGTTATACATTATTCTTTTGTTTATTTATTTTTTATTCTGGATAGTATATGTAAATCGCTTAATTGAAGCGAATTTTAATTTGCAAGATAGAATTATATAAATTTTTATCAAATAATTATTCACGAAGTTTTTTTTAAATTGGCAATGTTGCCATTTGTTTGATTTACAAAAAAATATCAATATTATTTGAAAAATTTCAATCTGAATAATGAGCTTGAAAATTTTTAATAAAATAGATTATACATTTGGTTTCTTATAATGAAAATTCTTAATGTATAATAACAGAAAGTATTATATAAATAAAGATTTGTAAATAAAGAATGCATAGAAAAAAAATATAATTTTTTAAATTGATATTAATTATTATCGATTTGGTATTTTTACTTGATTTTTAATATTATTCACAAATGTTTATAAATAATCATAAAAAAATAGATTATTATTAAATAAGTATATAATGTATATATTATATACTTATAAATGTATATTATTATATACAAAAAGTAAATTTCTTTATGGAATATCTTTATTATCTTTTGATTTTAAAAACTAAAACAAGAACAAAAGTTGATATACAAAAATCTAATTTATTAAGTTATAAACAATGTAAATATGTCTGATGAAATAAGATGAAAATAAAAACAATATGATGAAGATAGAATTATTTTACAATTTTACTTTATTTCTGTTTCGCTTCGTTTAATATAAATTTCATTTGTTATATAACTTAATAAATAAACTGTAATTTAAACATAAATTTTATACTCATATTTTTTGTATTTATTCTGACCTTTTTAAAATTAATTTTTCAAAAATATTGATGAATATATTGACATTGTTTATATTGACCATTAAAATTTTACGAATATATGTATGTTCTATATTAAAATTCTTCGTTTAATAACTATTTTTTGAATAATATATTTTAGTATAATAAACAAAATAATATATAATTTTCGTTATCATGCATTTCTTTTAAATATTCTGAAATCAAAAAAATATGGGATATTTTAGTATATTTACACAATGATATTACACAATAAATAAAAATATCGATAAGAATGTTATAAATGACATTATAGAAATATATAATATTGGATATTATAGATACATGTACAATATATAAGCAAAATTTGTCAAATTTATTAAATTCTTCCGAAATTTACGAATATTAAAAAAAAATGAAGATAAAAATATTTTATTTTTATTATTATTTTATTTATTAAAAATATATAAATATAAAATATCTATTTTATTAAATTGTCTTGATAATATAAAATTTTTGATATCAAATCTTCTATTTCGCTTACAATATACAAAATATTAGATGTGCTAAATAAAATCTTAAGTTATTTTGGAATCAAGATATCTGAAGATATTTTTAGGACAATTGTTAATAAAAATACTCCATTTTTTATATCTTTATCTTTGAAATAATATAACTTAATTTAATTTAATTTATTTTCTATTCATATTCTATTCTCACTTTTAATTAAATTCAAAATAAGAAAATTTAATATAATATTCATATTTATATTTAAAAATTTGAAAACAACTGATTTTTAAGAAAAATGTCATAAAAGAATTAAAATTTCAAAGAAGAAATATTTATTTATTTTTTATTTGTTAAGTTCTTTTAAAATTAAAGTTCGTATTTTAATAAAAAGACGATATTTTATTGACAGATTCTTTGGTTTGAAAATTAAAATTTATTTTATTTCATTGAAATAGTATTTTACAATAATACAAAGATAGCTTCATATTTAAAATTTTTATTAATATAAAAAAAATTATTGTTACTTTTGATATAATTTGTTAGTTGATTTCGGTATTTGAACGTTAATTATATGTAAGAAAAAATTTTTTTTTAGATAAAAGGATTTCATTTCATTTCATTTGTATTTATAATATTTGTTAATCTCTGTCATCATTTATTTGATATTTTTAGCGAATTATTAAAATGCTATAATTTCTAATCATTTTGTTTAAAACTGATTAAATATCTGTAAAAACTTTTTTTATAAATATTAAATTTGTTTGTCAGTGACCTTTTAAATAATTATTTTAAATAATTAAAAAAATATTAATTTTTTAACAAGAAATAAATAAATCGAAATTTTTTAATTAAATATTTCCTTTTCAAAAATTATAGAATCTGTAATAAAATAATTGAAAAATTAATAAATAGAGTGTATATATATTATCGAGTGAAAATTAATAAATAGAGTATATGTATGTATATTATCGATTGATATTTAATAATGGAAAAGCAGATGCATTGATTGATCAAGCAGAAATTATTGCATCAATCTTGCTAATAGTTGTATTAAATGAATTATTGATTATAATTCGAAAACATCATGTATCAAATAGTGCAACATGTAAAATATATTTAAAGAAAAAATCGAATGAATATACATAAGTTTTTTTTTGTTTTGATGCAAATTTCTTTTATTTCACTGGATAACCTTTATATTTAACTGTATATTATAATAGCTTGAATAATATTTTCTCAGTCTCAAAAATTGTATTTTACAGTTTAATTTACAATACAAATATACAGTAATCTATTTCGAATTCGGTTGTAATAAATCAAATTAAAAAAATGTATCGCATCTTAGATAGAATAATTCTATATAGAATGAATTGATTTAATCGCGTCGACTTTATTTATTTATATAAAAATATTTAAATTTTAACATTAAGTATTATTTTTTAATTTTTGTGATTAAAAAAGCAATTATTAAAATTTCCAATTGTGAAAAGAAAATTTTAAAATAAAGAAAAAAAATGAATGTCTACAATTTGAAATATTGAATATTTGAAATCAAAAATTGAAACTTTAAATACTTCAATTTTAACTTAAAATTATATCAAGTATTCAAATTTCAAATTAAAATCTTAATCTAAAATCTTACGAAAAATTCAATTGAATAAATTTTTGAATAATGAAAGTTTATAAATACATCACAATACTTAATATAATAATATACAATATTTAATATGATTGCTCAATTAATTATTAAATTAATAAAGATTGATTTGTAAAAAATATATAGAATTTCTTGATTTACTAGAATAGATTTTAAGTTTAGATGTTTATTTTAAAATTATTCTAAAATTTACGAATTATAAATAGTCTTTATATTACATATTTATTGGATTTTTGAATTCTATTAGTAGAAGACAGACTTTATAATACAATTTATAAAAAAAATATTTCTATTGATCACTTTAAAAATGATAAAAATATTTAGAAATAATAATATTTGTGAAAGTAACAATGATTAGAAAATTTAAAAATTTCAAGAATGATGTCTATTTACATATTTGAACGAAATATATTTGATCTTTTTGGAATTAGATTTAAGGTTATTCGCTACATGAGATCATAAATAATATAAGTTATAAATAATATGTTGTAATTGATGCTTGAACGGTCTATTTTATTATTTCGCAATTTGACTGAATTTACATTAATATTATAACTCTTATGAAATGACATAATATATGTAAAAAAGAATATTAAATTTGTTTAATATAATAAAATTATATTATAAATAATTATAAAATGTAAGTTATAGAATTAATAATTTTTTTTTTATGTTTTAAAATGATGTTTCTTTATTATATTTTATTATAGTATAAAGACATATATTTTTGTATAAATTTTTTTTTTCATAATATATTTCTTTTATCATAGCTTAATATTTTCTACTCTGAATAATTTCATATAAATAAAAAAAGATATTTTTACTTTTTATCTTAATAATATTTCAATATTTTTTAATAAATTAATATTTTTCATTTTATTAATATTCGAAAATATTTTATTTTATTTTAATAATGTTTCAAAAGAATATATATACAATTAAAATAATATGTATAATTAGTATATAAATAATAAATAAAAAATTAAAGGATGATTCTTTAAACTAATTAATAAAAATAGAAAGTAACAAAATTACACTTTCAATTTTATATATTTATATATATGTATGTAAATTAAAAGATTCATAATTTCAAATATTTAAATTTATAAATAATAAAATTATATTTCAAATATTAAGAATTGATATTTTAATAAAATATAATTAATATAATAAAAATAAAATTAAAAGAAATAATTCCAAATATATAAACAATAGAAGACACAATGATTACATCATTTAAAAATTTAAAGATTAATAAATTTCTTTTTTTTTTCTTTTTTATATCTTTTGTTCTTTTTATTTTTTTCTTATATCTTCTTTTGTCTTCATTCTTCATTTATGTATTCTTATATGCATAATACTATTGTCTTCACATCAAGAATTTACAATAAAGATCATAAACGAATTTGTTTAATATTTAAAAATCAATGAAAACAAAAAGAGAATATGACAAAAAAAATTGTACAATGATCAAAAAATTTTAAAGGATCATTGTAAAGAAAAGATTTTAATTTTTAAGTTCATTGGAAAATCATTGATGAAAATAACTTCAGTATTTTTATAGTCAGAATTAAATTTTTCAAACATTTCAGAAGAAAAATATTTTTATTTTTCTATTTATTACATAATATGAAAACATTAAAAAAAAGATTTTAATTTTTAAAAATAAGGATTGTAAAAATGGAGATTTCATGCTTTAAAATAAATTCAAGCTGATTGTTGTACAAAGTTATAATAAAGTTCATATGTATCGATAATTTTTTATCATTATAATGATTTTCTGATAATGTTTACTATATATCAATGTTGTTTTATTACATTATAAATTCATAATAAGTTTATTATATATATATATACATAATTTCGCATAATTTTATTATTAATTTATTCTTTAAAAATATAATAAGAACATTCAATATGCAAATATTTCAAATTACAAATTACTTTTTAATGTTTTTAATTAAAGACATTATTTAAATAAAATCTTTTCAATTCGTTATTTATTGATATTCTAATTTTTTTACCTTTTTACAATTAATAAAATTACAGAAATTTTATATTAAAATTCAATATTTTTAAATAGAGATACTAATGTGAAGATCGAAAATCAATTTATTGAGTCAAAAAGATCTTTTATATAGTAGAAATGAAGAAATAGAAAGAACGAGAAATACGAATAAAAGCATAATCAAGAAACATCGATTCTTTTCACGTGAAATCCGATAAGAAAAGCGGAAAATCTGTTTTCCTTTGGAAATTTCATCGTTCTTTCAACTCTCAGACTTTGTGATACGAGAAATTGTCTCGCATATGAAAACTTTCGACAAGTCTTTCATCGGAATATTTTTGAGAAAAGATCGAAGAGTTTTGTCTATTTTCTACTCTCTTTTCTTCTATTCTTTTTCTTTCTGCATTCTTTCATGAAACATTGTCAAAGAACAATGTCTTTGTCAGAGAACAATGAAAGAAGGGAGAAAATCCGATAAAAGAAAAAAAAATAAATAAAAAATAAAATATATATATAATATATAAATATATAAATAATAAGTAAAAATAAGAAATGTTAATTATTAATTTAATTTTTTTTAGAGAATTAAAAAATATGAATTTAAAATTATTAAATTGAAAAATATTAATATTTATGATTTAATAATAAATGCTATATTTAATATATAAATATGAAAATTTTATTACCAATTAAACATTTTTTTAGAGATGTTTTGTATAGAATTTTAAAATTTATATTTAAGGGTTGTTGTATATATACAAGGTTTTGAGGTTTCAATATCCATGAAATCGTTTCAACGATTTCACTTCTTGCCGAGATTATTGATATTCATAGAGAACAATTAAAAAATTCGTTTGAAACTGTCAAACATTAATTAACATTTTACTTCTACACTATTATCATAAAATTGAATCGTCATATTTTAATATGATCTCTACAAAAAATTAAATTATTTTCAGATGATAAATGAACAATTGAAATTAAAGTATATCAAATTGACAATAAAGTGGGACTTTTTGTTGATTCGACTTAGTCAAATTTGCCATTAAAATTTTATGTAACATAACACGATGTTCTAGATAAATAGAAATTGTTTGTAAGCTTATTTCTTATGAACGAATATTCATAATAGATCCCAATCTAGCGAGACAAAATCTATGTTCGACATGAAGCAAATTCATCGCGTAAATTGCAAGTTCTACGTTGTGTTATGCATGCTCCCAATAGAAATGTAATTGTGTCACGTATTCATGTGTTTGATTAATATTATCGTAACAATACTTCACAATTCACGCGTTGAAATTCACGCGTTACAATTTACGCGTTAGATAATGATCATGATATTCAATAGGAAAATTGATCAAATTATAATTTTATGAATAGTTTTTTAATGATTATATAATTTTATAATTTTATAATATTAATTGTTTGAAAAATGTTTATCACTTTCTTAGCGTGATAATATATGATAGTAATGATTATTATAATAGTAATAATATCATCTTAATGAAATATATATTTCGATAATATTTTAAATATGTTCGAATATTTGGATATTATTCAGAAGAATTTTCAGAATGTTTTCAGAAACGTTTTAGAAACGAAAATTCATACTTTAATTTGCTAAAAATGTTCAAAAATTTTTGGAGACATTCAGAGGTAAATATATAAAAATATATTCAAAGATATCCATTCAAAGATATCCATAGGTATTCAATTTTTTATTTTTTTTTTTTTTTTGGTTGCGTTTAGATATATTTAAAAATATTTAGATATTTCTGGAAATATTCAAAAATTCTCAGAGATATTAGAAATATTCATGAATTTTTAGCAACATTCAAAAATATTCAAAATTATTAATAGATATTTGAAAGTATTCAAAAAATAAATTTTAGAAATATTTGGATATTATTCAAAATTCAAACTTTACAATTCATAATGTAAATTTCGAATTTGAGATTACATATTGAACATATTTTATTCATGATTCCATTTTATGATTGTTGCGATCAAAAATTTTTTTTAAATTACGTCAATTATTCAGAGAAAATATTCGTTCCAATGTAAGAAAGATTGGGAAAATATTAGAATTCTATATTGTTTTTTCTCTGGCGTAATTGCAGAATTCAATATGCGATCTGCACAATTCTTTCTTTTGCGATAATTAGCTAGGAATTGATATCTTCTTTCATCGTAAACACAATTAATTTTTGTTATAATGATAATTTTTCGCAGAAAAATTTAATATTTAAATACCAATTCGTTGCAGTTTGATTAAGCTGAAAAGTTTAATAAATAATCTGGATAAATTTTTAAATCGATAAGTTAGAATGTAATTATGATAATAATTTGAGATTATCATTATATTTAGATTTAATAAGATTAATTTTCTAGCATTATTTTATGATTTTATTAAATAATAAATATAATAAATGATAGAACATTTTGCAAAAAAAATATTTTTTCTAACTTAAAAGAAGTTAAAGATTTATTAGAATACATATATTTAGAAATACATAGAATCTATTTACAAATAATTTAATAATTTTAATAATTTTATTTAACTTTTTCAAATAAGAATAAAATAAAAGTTCCTGAAAATGCTGATATTGATATAATTTAAATTATAATATATATCATCATTTTTTCTCACGAATTAAAAAATTATCAGAAATTATAATATTTTTACTTATTAATAAGGATAAGATGTTATTCGAAGGAATGCGAAAAGAATTTCATGCACGTATGTGTGTTTGCAACTTGGAGATAAATCATTGTACTGCACAGAAGGCTAGATAAAATTTATTACCTTAATATATCATACAACTCTCTCAGAAGAGGATTCAATTCTACGTTTCTGGCTTAATTTTCCTTCTAATATCTTCAATTTTAAATGTTTTAAATCGCAACGCCGTAGTCATTTTGTACTAATCTCTTTTTATGGTTAATAATTGAAAATCTGCACAGTTAGTGGTTTTAAAAAGAACGAGATATATTTCTAATTGAAAGAAATATTTATAATTGAAAGAAATAGTAGAATTGTTATTGATCGAATAGATATTACAATTTAAAAATATAAAAGTAATCATTTTATAGTTATTATTATGAAAGATTCAATAAATGTGAATTCTATATATTCTCACAAATCTTTGTTTAATTATTAATTCTTTTGTATAAATCTTTTATTTCTAATAATAAATATTCTAGTGTCTAAAATACATTCCATTATGTAAGTGATTTTATTGATAAACTGGAAGAATGAAATGGATATCTTTCAACTTCTTCCTCTATTCTGATATATTTTACATTCAATCTTTCTTGTAATATTAAAAGACTTGGAACAAAATTTTTTATGACTGCGAATGAAAACTATTTTCATTATGAAATATATATTATTATGATATGTACATTTTTATTATGATATGTACTAAAATAGAAATTTCTTTAATTATTGAATATTTTTTCATTTTTTGTTCATTTTCGAGGAATACGTATTTCGATAAAAAAATTAAATTAAAAATTTTAAACTATTTTTTTATAATTTTACAATTAATTTTATAATTTTCTATAGAAAATTTCAATTCATTATTGTGCAATTCATTACTTACATTTTTAATCATCGTATTTTAAATAATTCTGTATAGTTCATTTACTTAAAAAGAAAAAAATAATTTATGATGAATAAAATAATAAATTGTCTTTATGATGACAATATGAAACAAATATTGATTATTATTAATATTATTATATTACAAAATTAACTTTGATTTAATTCATAAGAAATTATGTTAAAGTTCACTAATATTCCTATGATTTGGAAATTTATAAGTTTCGCTTTTATTTCGCTAATTACATCGATAAATATATTTAATTAATGAAATATTTATATATTGAAGTATATATGAAAGAAAGTATAAATTCATTAATATAACTATACAATCATATTGGATTATATGTACGTTAAAAATTATCCTAAAATATTATAATAAATTATATTTCAAATTTATTTCTTTTTTAATTTGTATATATAATATGCCTAAATAAAAACTATAAAAATACAAAATTCTTTAATAATTTTGTAAAATAGAAAAAAATTTTTTTTGAAAGTTTCTAACTAGAAATTATTTTCTTCAAAAATTGTACTAAATGCTTATTCATCTTCAACTATATTTAAATTTAATTTATGTATTGAATAATTTAAAAGCAACAATTTAATTAGATTTTAAAAACAATCTAATTAATAATATATATAATAATAATTTAGTATCTTTACACATAACATCACATATCTGTTCGATGTATATTATATTTGACTTATATCATATACTTATTTAAAAGAAATTAATCTAATTAAAATTAATTATCCACTTATTCATTTTTACTAAATATTAATAAAATAAATTTTTTATTAATTCTTCAAATTAATCATTGAAAATATATTACATAATGATATAATTTTTTTTTATTATTAATTATTAATTATTAACTATTAATTATTATAATAATCATTATTATATTTTTTATTTTATCATTTTATTATTGTATTATTATATTAATTTTTTGTTATTTATTTATTATATTATATTAAATGATAATAATAATAATAATAAAATAACAATAATGCGAATTTATCATTTCGATGCTATATAATAATTTTAATATATAGAAATGAATTTTTTCTTTTATTTTTTCATTTCCTGAAATGAAATTAGGAATTTTTTCATCACTTTTTCTTATTTAATTTTCGAATTAAGAAATTGTAAACAAATTATTAACTTAAATGAAAATAAAATATTGTTTAAAATTTTGAAAATAAATAAAATAAATAAAATAAAATAATTTGTTGCTAAATATTATTTATTTGAATTTTTTCTTTATATAAAGAATAGTTACTATTATAAACATTAATATTTCTGATCTTTTTTTACAAGTATTGATTCTAGATGCTAAAACATAAAAATTGAAACACAAAAATTAAGATTTATTTATTAAATTGTAAATATATTACAAGTAAGTTTAAGTTTGCGAAAAAAACTTAAACTTAGAACTATAAAATTGAAGATTTATCTTTGTTAAATCGCATTCTTTTTCCATGTATATTAATGTATTATATACAATATACTCGTTTAAAAGATTAAAAAATAAATCAAGAATAATCATCATATGTTTTAAAATAAAAATAGATTACAAAATACTATTATATACATTTATAAAGAAAACGAAAAATTTTTTCAAAAAAAAAAAAAAAATAAAATTTTATACTGCAAATATCTCGCGAATTTGAAAATTGTTTTGCGATTTATATTCAAGATAGTATCCTGAGAAGAAAACGATTTTTCAATTCCAAGCGTAAACTGTAAAATAGATATTACTAAGAACACACGTTTTTCAACGATTGATCACGTGCCTCTGTTTTAGCTGATATGTGGACCATGTCGGGAAATCGATGCATGTGTTGCACATAATGCAGAGCATACGAAACAGTATTGCATGATCATCCCCATTTCCGTGGGTAACACGTTTCAATACAATTTGCATACAGAAACAATTTCAATTTCCATCGTAAAGATGAATCCTCTCTCCTCTCGTGTGCTGCCAAGTAGTTTGATAATGACTTTTGACCGAGATTCCTATGTAACACTATCACTGCAATGCATTTTAAGATCATTTTCCATTGATATGAATATATATAATGTTTAATATGCGATTGATATTGAAGTTTTGAATTAGTCAACTATAACAACCATTTTCTAAGGATTAGAAGAGATAGTTATATGTTGTACATAGATTTGAAAAAACCATGGAAATTTCTTTAAAAATTTTTTTATAGATTAGAATTTTTTAATAATATTTTTTTAGTAATATTTTTTTAATTGTTTTTTAAAAATTGATTTTCTATATAAATTATAATGATGAGAATACTGTAACTCAAATTTCATGTAATTTTTTAAATTAAAAAACAAAAATCGAAAATTTTTCAGATAATATATATATTCATTTTTATAATTGTTAATTCTATTAAATAATTACAAAAATTTGCATTATTTTTGTTATAAATTTCTTTTAATATTATGTTATATATATAAGTTATATAGCTTACAAACCAATGTTTGATTAATAAATATATATGTGTATATAGTATGTTATATTATTAATCATATATTATGTTATATTATTAATCATATTATGTTATATTATTAATCATATATATATATATATATATGATTAATTATGATCATTAATTAATTCTAATTAATCTTTTAGTCGTATCTTTTAGTCAAATGTAACATGATATTACATTTTGCTTTCTGATATGAGATTTTGGGATAATATGTTTATTTTTATGTTAAATTTATAAAAATTAAAAAATATTAGCATTATTTTCATTTTCATTTTTAAACAAGAACAATATTGAGAAAAAATATTTATGGTATATATTTAGGATTTAAATTTTTATGTATATATATTTATATTTATGTATATATACTTAATGTTATAAGCTCATTGTTTAATTGTTACGATACGTTATATATTATGCTTATTATCTTATTTGCATATAAGAGATTTTTAACTTATGTACTTATATTTATTTGATTGTATTTGATTTGTCACAAATAATCATCGATTAGATTTCTTTGCATAGTATTATATCCTGAAAACAAAATAAAAAAATGTATAAAAAGAAATGTGAAAATATATTTTATTATATGTAACATATAACATTATTAATATATAATATATAATGTTACATAACCACGTAACATTGTTATTACTATAATAGTTCAATGTTATTAGATATATTTAATTATTTTTAAATTTTTTTCTTCAAATTTCAGATATGAGATTTCTTATAAATATTTCATAATTCAAAAAATCAAAATATTCAAATTTTATTAAAAGTTTTATCAATAACACTTAGTTATTTCATAAATTTTCAACTTTCATATGTATAAATTTATTAATCAATGATAAATTCAAATTTTTTAAATCATAATTATTTTACAATATACAATTTATTTTATAATATATTTTACAATATATTTATGTTTGATATAAAAAATTGTGATTGATTGTGTTTTGTATATAAAAAAATTATACTATATCATTTTTAATATCTATCATTAAATTGAAAATTAAATTAAGTATAAATCAATAAAAAATTTTCTCTGTAATACTAATCTGAAAATTATATTTTCATAATTTGTTTAAGTTGCTATTTTATTAAAAAAAAAATTTTAGAGCTAATTGTAATTCAATAAGCAAAAGTTGTATATTTCATAATTGTTTCGAGTTAAAGTAGTGCAAAAGTAGAAATGTGCTCTTGAATATCTCGAAATGGGATCAATTTATTTTGATTGTATATATGTGTATATTGTGTATTTTAATTGAGAAAATCTTACTGCTTTTTTTTTTTTTAAATTTTATCCACAATTTAAGTTCGCATAATTCTCTTATATTTCCATATTTCTTCATAATTAACTAATCAATTATATATTTTTAATATATATTTTCTAATGAACTAAAGTAATAAATTTATATTTCAGAGATATTATAGATTAATCTTTTCTATTATATTTTTCAAAATTTTGAATATTCAATATTTTTCTAGATTTCTTGAAATTGAAAAAAAAGTTAGATAAAAGAAAGAATAGTATAAAGAGTATAAAGTAGTATAAAGAATACTATAAAAATTATTCAATAAATGTAAATATATAAATATGGCATTTCAAAATAATTCTTGATTTGAAAATAATTTAAAAATATAAAATAAAATTTTTCATTTTCGATTATTTAATGTGTTTAAATATAATTTATTTCGTTTTCTCATTTTGGATAGCTATATCTTTGTTTGTATTTCAACAATATAATTATTTGATATAATTTTAAAGAACTGGAAAGAATGAGAAATTTTAATAATGTATTTATTTTAGTTTCTTATTAGTTTGTTATTTGATTTTCCTGAAGTTTATGTAAAAAAATTTTGTATTACATTTTCAAGTTATTTAAAGTTAGCTAGGGCATAGACAGTTATTTCCAGATATTCTGTTATAATCTTATAAATTCTATGTTCTTATATATTATACTTTCATTTATTAAGTCATTGTAACCCAAAGGGACATAAACCATAAACCGTAAAGAATAATCTAAGATGGCAGGAGATTAATTCTTGAGCGGATTAAGTACGTTAACTTAACTATTCAGTCGACATTTATAGCACGTAAAATCTTATTTGGTTATTTAACATTGTCAAATAAAGAGTGTATTATACCTTCCACCAAATTTAATACGAAATCTTTTCTTAAATATGTTTTCCTTAAATGAAATTAGCTTGGTAATCCGAATATAGAAAGACGAAGAAAAAAATGAGGAAAAAAAAATAGAGAAAATAAGTGTAATAAGTTTCTAAACATTAAACAATCTCGCATTAATCGAGATATCGGAACAAGATGAAGTTTGAATGATGAACTCGACTAATTTGCCCAAGAAGAGGGCATTCGCTTCTTCACCTTCAGTAAAACGGTAATTGAAATTTCTTATCAACTTTCGCTTTACTTTTCAAATTTCAACAAGAATGAATGGTTATTAAGAAACAGAAAGATCTGCACAAAAGCGTTCTATCGTCGTTAAGAAATAATTGAGAATGTTCTTGAAAACGAATGACGATAGTAATGTAACTTGTTTTATTATTTAAATGCAATAAGGAATGAACTTCGTGAATGTTTTTTTGAGTAATTTATTTATTTCATGAAAATTGTTTACTCAAATGGCGAAGTGAAGAATTTTGAACATTAAGAATTTTATAACTCTTTTTCTGTTTATATAATGAAAATTTTATTTCTTGATTATTTGCAGTTGAAATTTTGAAATAAAGTAAGTCATTTTATTTCGCCTCTAATATTAACACAAATAATTTAGATTTTCGATTTAAAATTAAATATTTAATTTCGGAATGTATCTAAGAATGCAAATTAACATTTATTTTTTTTAATATTATGTTATAGTTAAAAGTATCAAAAAGATAAATTTAATGACTTATATATCACAATTTTGAAGTGATCTTGAAAAAAAACAAACAAAAAAAAGAATAAAATAAAAATACTTTTTTTTTTTAATTTTTTATTTCATAGGATTAAAGACAGTTTTTACTTGCTATAAGTATTTGCTAGAATTATGATATAAATCTTATTCGTTTGCACTTATAGATTTTCACAACGTTTAAAATTATAGCCGAAAAAGATGGTTTTATCCTAACTAATGATATATAGTTAAATTATATACATAAGATTTTTTTAGCTATCTTTATTGTAAGTCGGAAAAATTAAAAATGCAAGAATAATTAATTTAAATTAATTATATCTGATATTGTGGATAATGAGAAATAGTGATATCTGGAATTGCCTAATAATAATAGTTAATTGACATATGAGCCAATAATATATAATCTAATGATCGAAACTTTATTTCGAAGGCAAATATTTTGTTTTTTAAAGAGAATTGCATTTGATTTTCGTATAGGGATATTTTATTTTATAATTCATAAATTTTTTAACTCTAGTGTAATGATATAAATAAATCAAATTCTTCAAATATTTCGGATTTTCTCAGATTTGAACAGAATTATGCTATTAATAGTTAATATATATAAATATTTCATGTGCAAGTTTGGATTAATTGCTATCATTTTTGAGTTTTTAACGATAGTATTTTTATTGCATTTCATTTAAATAGATTAAATTGAATGTTAGAAATAATAAGGATTGAGAGAAAATGATATACAATGTAAAATTATTAGTTTTAGTCTTTTCTTAATGATTTATTTCTATTTTGTAAAATTAACTTTAGATTATTAGTTAATAATTCCTATATTATTAATAATTCATATGCATCTTCGGTAAAGCTCTTTGGATTGTATTCATTTTTGTTTCATATCGAATAATTCAATGATAAATTATGTAAACACATGAACAAGGATATAATATTCCATACAGTAAATATCTTCCATTTTGAGATGAATAAATGTTTTGAAAATATGAAATTATAATATTAATGAGAATGCAAGTTAATGAGTGTTAAAAGAAATTCCATTCAAATTCATAAAAAGATAATAAATACATCGATATGTTTATCTATAAAATTATATATTATTTATATATTATTTAAATTTTATTATAATTTTATTATATTATATTATATTATATATTTATTTGTATTTTTATTTTTGTTATTTTTTTTATTATTTCTTTTTTTTTTGTTTTAGATACTTTATGGTGATGATTCCTCGTATAAAAATTTTTGGATTATTGAATAATTATAATAATAGAAATGTCTACATTCATGGATAATTCTGTGAAATTTCCAAGAAGTTTTCCACAGATTCCAAAAGTCTGGTTAAAGTAAAGATTAAGATCTTGTAAACTCGACTTCGAAACTGTCATTTTAGAACTTGGCAATGTAAGACTTCCGTAAAAGTTTAAATTCTCAGAGAACTTATATCATCAAAGTGACTGGATCTCAATCAAGTCTTGTAATTCAGTGATGAAAATTCTTTAGCAAGAAAATAATTTATTTATTACAATGTTACTGTACAATGTAATATATTTACAAATCATTATATTGAAATAAAGTTAATAACATAATTTTCATTTATTATTTTAGAATTTTATAAAAATTTTTAAATTAAAAATTGGAATTAAGATAATAATTCTTTTTTTATAAAAATAAAGTTCATTTTTTATAAATGAACTTTGAAAAATTTTGCTATAAAATATTATGTTTACACCTCTTATTATCATTTGTATAATTTGATTAAATAAAAAGATACTCTTTTGTTACAAATCATTAATTGGCTTATTTATGCATTTATTTAAGCATTTAAGAAATATAATATAAGTATATTATAAGAAATATAAATGTATATATAAATATTTGTATATATATATAAATAATTATTTTGATTCATCTAGAATATAAATATATAAATATATAAATATTTATATATTAGTATATTTAGTATATATATAGTTTATATAATGATTATTTACAAAATAATTATAAAACAATAACACAAAACAATATAAGTATAAAAATTGGATTATTTTTTTTATTATTGTTTTTTTTAAAAATTATAAATTATAATTTTTATAAATTATAAATTATCAAAATATATAATAATATAGTTATTATTGCAAATTTTAAATGTACTTATTGATTTTCAAAAGATTTTAATAATTATTAATAATTTATAAAATTTTCGTATTTATATTTATTATTTGTAATTTCTCTTTATGAAGATTTAAATTATAAATAATATAATTGATGTTTCAGAAAAAAGATTTTTTTGCATTATTTTATTTTTAATAAAATTAAATTTTTTTTAACAAAATATTTATTACTTATAATTGATGTAAGTATTTCTATAAAAATGATCAATATCTAATGAAATCATAAACTTATTTCTGGAATTGTAAAAAATATATTTTTATTGATAATTAATTATTGTTAGTGTTATTTTGATTCATCTAGAATATATTCATATATAATAATTGTATAATTTATCTCATAATAAACATAAATACATGAAAGGGGAGAGATGAAGAGGAGAAATGAAATGCGAGTTTCTGTAGTTTATATTGCCATTTCAAGGATCGATATTTCATACATATGCAATGTTTGTATAAAGAACGCGAGTTTCACATTTAAAAAAATTCATAATTGACCGAATTTCTGTTGCTAATTAGAGATCATTGGAGATTATTTACAATAATATTTTTGTTTTGCTATTGTAAGTAAGTAAAAAGATTTTGAAGTGGAAAAATACATAATTGCAACCATTAGCTTTAATTCTTCGATTCATGGAGATGAACTCTTTTTGTTTAAATAAATGAATAATCGGATGAATTTTTTTATACATATTTGTAATGTAGATTGTAAATTTATTAACAACATTAAAACATTGTTTCAAAAGTTATACACTTCAATTTTCATATGTTTGTTATTTAGTTGTATTTAATTGTACAAAAATTTCATAGAAAATACATAACTTTTTAATTTATATAATAAATTTATGAATAGTAATAAAATTTAATATATACTAATTTGATATTGAAATAAATTTCATAATAAATTATAAATAGATCCAATGAAAAAAAAACTATTATGAAAGAAGATTGTTAAAAAAACTTAGTAAATTAAAGAAGAAATGTTACATATTACATATTACATGTTACAAATAATTATTTCATATTTTAATTTCGAATTAACATACTTTCATTATTTATAGGAAAAATATTTGTTTATAAGATTTCTACAATAAGATATAATTTATTAGTAATAATTTTTCATTTCAAATTGCCTGATTTGAGATATGTGACATGTTAAAAATAAAAAATTTTTTTTTTTAATAATTAGATAATTGTATAATATTTAAAATTTGACAAGTTTCTTACTTTTATTTTTCTCATCACATGGCCAATTCTTTTAAAAATATTTACTAACTTATATCATATATATTTTAATAATTAGATCTATCATTTAAAAGCATTAAACCATTTTATTTTTAGCTATAATTTATTTATTTTTAAGTTTCAACAAAAATTTCTATAAAATCGATAATTATAAAAACTCAATATGATCATCAGTAATTGTTCGCCAATAATTCTAAATTTCTACTTAGAACTTAATTATATTTTACCTATTTAATTTTATTTATGCCAATATTCAATTTCATTAAAATTGAATTCTTATAAATTATTCGATAGTAAAATAACGATGAGGTAATTATCTTCGATGATCTTTTTAGATTGTGGTTGTTTTAACAAGTATAATGGATCCTTCATTATTCAAATAGGGAAACAAAATTTGGATAATTTTGGATAACATAGACTTTTCTTAGATGAATTATTTTATATTTTAAGGAAAATAATATGGTTACTTTTAACCAAATTAAAATAATGAAAAATTTTTTATTATTATTATAAAATTAAGAAATGTCATATCTTCTTAGAACTGACAAATTACATAAGTTCTTTATTATATAAGGAAATATCTATTTCGCAAATAATTTTCTATTTTATTTTTTGATTATTGGTTTTTAGTGTCAATGATTGAATTTTCTAATGTTATAAATTTTTATCAATTTTAAACTACATTTATCGTCATTTTTAATTTCTTAAGTGTTTCCATTTTTGCTTTTGCGTAAAATTAACAAAGTGAGAAAAACAGTGAAGAGTTTTCCAGATTAATATTGTTTTCCTTTATTTCTTGTACGTGAAAACTAAATACTAAAAGGAATTGGTTTAAACCCTTTTAAACATGCAAATCTCGTTGACGGATTTATATATAAATTAATTAATTACTTGTAATTTTTCGCTAGATTATAACAATTTAAGTACTACGATGAATTCATTAATATCAAGAATTTAATAATGCAAGTATAATCAATAGGTAAAGAGAAACCAGAAAAAAAAGGAAAAAAAAGAGACAAAGAGAGAATAATCGAATAATAAATTTCATAAAATAGAATGTGTACACCACGTATACTTGAAAATAAAATATTTTAACTTAAAATGTATTAACTTGTCGATTGTATAAACGAATGAGAGAGATCTCTGCAAAGATAAACAAAATTATGTAATAATTTCATGTTGATTGACATTTAAATATTTAAATGGATATATTCTAATCTTAAGATATTTAATTATTAATTGCTGAAAAATTGTGAAAATTGGACCAAATTAATTAATAATTAATTAATTAATAATAAATATTAATATATACATTATAAGAAAAAATATGATATTAATATGTTTATAATTTTATTAAAAAAAATATCTAATTAATAATAAATTGCAAATTCTTATGCAGATTCTTATATATTTTATATGTATATATATTTATATATATCTTATGTATATATATATATTTATATATATATGTATATATATGTATATATATTTATATATATCTTATATATTTTATATATATATATATAGTATTTCTTTTTTTTCATTTCATATAAATAACAAATATAAGATATGAGCAAAATATATTCATAAAAGATTGTAGATAAAGTTGTGAATGTTTATAAATTGAAGAAAGCTCAAAGAATAGGAAACATAATGATTTTCAAATTCAATATTGAATAATATTTCATTTTATACAAATCGTAGAAAAAAAACCTACTACATTGAAGATTACAATATAAAGATTTTTGTTTGAATTCTTTGAATTCAATAAAATCATTGTGATTAATTAATCAAAATAATTAAATTTGAACGAGATCGATAAAATAAAAATTTATTTTAAACAAAAGACTTAAGATAACTTTTGAATTTATTTAATATACTATTTTTTTATAGTTTTCATATTATAAAATCATTTTATAATATATTATAATATATTAATAAAATCATTATAAATAGTACTTTTTTAAAGGTTTTATTATTAAAGTAATTTAAATTAAAACTTGATTAAATTATATAAAATCAAAACTTTGAATTACCATAATTCCAAAAGTAATAACTCATCAGTCAATAAATGAAAAATATTTAAAAGTGTGGAGATATTTCTTTTCAAAACTCTTTTATTTTAATATGATTTTTGATTTTTGAGATAATATCGTATAAAAAAAAGAATAATTTTTAATGATATTTTATTTTATTTTTGATTTTATTAATTTTTATTCGCATATCATCAATAATGGATTCTAAATTCCAAACAAATAAATAGACGATTATTGGAAGAACATAATTTATATTTCCAAGAAAATATGTAAATCATTAAATTCATAATCTATGCATTGTGTAATAAACATTTTTGATACTTATATTTCGGTTTTATACTATAATCTTTTATAATATTGGAAAAAAACAGTGATTTAAATAATGCGATTTCTTTTATTTTTTAAATGGATCTTAACGATATTTCATTAATAATTTTTATATAAAAATTAAAATTTCATTTGTGATATTGGAATTATAATAATGTAAAATATATAAAAACTTAAATTTATTTAATTTAATATTTTTAAATTTAAATAGTAATAGAAAAATAATAAATTTATATGATAATAATAAATTTATATAATATTAACAATAATACAAATAATAATAAATATATAATGTTATTTGTATTACAAAAATATTTCTTTAAGATTCTCTATATTTCTTTCTGTATAAATTTTTTCATATATTATCAAAGATAATTTATAATTTGCGGGAAATTTTATTGCAATATTTTTATAAAAATTTAATTTAAATTTCCTTTTAGATATTATTATAAAATTTTTCATTTTCAATTATCCATATTTTTAAAATATTTTAATGAAATTTCTAGATAAATAAAATAAACTAATTTAATTAAAATATGGAAAAAAAATTATTTCTCATTGAAAAGAATACAATAATGCTTATATATAAAAAGAATTTATTAAAAGATATTTTATTAAAAAATAAAATAATGAAATTTTGTTAGAAATATTTAATATAAATATTCAATTACTTAATTAAAAAATTAAATAATATTAAATCATTTCACATCATCATCAGAAAAAACATATTACATAAAATATCACATAAAATTTGATACAAAATTTTATTAAAAATATATCATATTGAATATTGAATTTATATTAAATTTATCAAGCTTAAAATTCAATAACAAAATATACAATTCAAAAATAAAATTATATTTTTAAAGAAAGAAGAAAAAAAGAAAAGAAATTTTTGTTAAGCCAGTTATTCATAAATAAAGATTACAAATAAATTTTTTTATTTATAAATATTCATGAATTTGTTCTCTCACAGTTAAACTAATAAACATAATAAACTCACGTTTTCTAAAATTTATATATTAATCAGAAATAATCGATTTAGTAAAATCTTTCGTGAATGAATTTCGTTTGATTATCAAAAAAAACTTTTCTTAAGTGAGAATAAACTATTCAATCGTTTAACTTTTTTTATAAGATTTTATAATTTTCATATTGTCTAACATTTTTTTAAATATTTTTTATACTTAAAATATTGAAATTATTATGTAATAATTCATAATTATTAATTCATATTTCGTTAAGTTGTGAATATTAGAATTACTTGAATATTGAGTTTTTTTTCTCCAAAAGATTTTTATTTTTATTTTGTTGTTGATAACTCATAACAATAAATCGCTTCTCATTATTCAAGATTTCCACAAAAGATTCGAAATTAGAGAATAAGCATGTTGCTGAAGATAGATTAATGTGAATTTATAAATTCGTGAAATTTTGATTTAGAAGGGAAAAGTTAAGAATTAATTATGAAAATATTATATAAAGAAGGGAAACTAATCATACTTTTGTTTCAAATTTTCAAATAGTGATTGATCTAAAATGATCAATCAAGGATACGCAAATAGTAAAATCAGAAATCAGAGTTTTGAAAAAACATGCAGTAATATATAGAAATATGATAAATAATTGCTTATTTGCAATTGTTATTCATTACAAAATAATACAATTTTATATTTCTGTTATTGTAATAATATATAATAATTTTATGTAAATTACAAGTAATAAAGATAAAATAGTTACAGATATACAGATTATTTTTATAATGTTCATTTTTATTCATTTTTATTTAACCAATCAATTGAATTATATTTAAATATTAAATTTATTTGATATGACTGTATTAATATATTTTTCGTTAGTTTATTAAAAAAAAAATTAAATTTAATTTTTTACAAAATAAAAAAATGATTTTTGTTATTCTTGACAAATTTGAGTTTCAAGAATTATAAATTAACATTTATTTAGCTTATTAGTTTTTGGCAAAATAAATACTGTTTCGAATAATAATAATAATGATAATAATAAGATAAAGAAGAAAAATAAGCATTCTAAAGATTTTGCATTCTAGAAGTTTTGAAAATTTCGAAACCTTACAGTTTTAAATTAACGCAAATTTATAAATTAAATTTTTATTTATTTTTACTATTTATATATAAAAAATTTTAATAGTCCATAATTATTAAGACAAAAAACAAATTCCACGACAAATGTCTACCATAATCGTATAAATCATATTATGACAAGAACTGTTCTAAGATATGAGATATGTTATCCAAGACAGCAATTTATATAAGATACTTGGCAAAACCGTAAATGAACCATGTCATATGCAAGCCTCAAAGAACAAAGAAGATTTATATATATCAAATTTCCTCATGCCTTTCTTCGAAATAAATTTCAAACATGTAATCTCAAATTCGAATTTCGTTCCAAATAAAATGGTGGTTAATTGGATATTTTTCGAAATCGAGATAAAGTTCACTATTTCTGAAAATATCTTTATTTTTTGAAAGAAACTACAGAAATCATTCTACTATCAATATATGGCATAAAATTTCATATAAATATTTATCAAAAGAAGATACCTCTATATTTATACGAAAAAAGTGAAATGAGTGAAAAATTATTTAAAATTTATTTTATTTTCAGAAATAATAAATAGATCATTTTTTTATATAATTGCTTAATTTTTCAATATGCTTTGTTTATCTGTCATCAACTTTCATATTTCTCATTAAAATATTTGCAAGCTACAAATATAATAGTTTTCATCTTTTCATCAAACATGAATCCTTGTTTCTGTGAGACTCCTTTAAACTAAACATTGTGATAGTTCGATAAAGCGAGATTAAGATTATAGAGAAGATACTGTATTCCGAAACAAAGTTTCTGAAGGATACCGACAATATGAATAAGGATATGCATTGTTATGTAACAACAATGCTGCTCTTCTTTCATCAGTGAAACAGTTATTCATGTTATTCATATTACAATCATAATTGACGTTGAAATCTATATAGCAGTAATTAGATATCTTTTCCGGAAAACATTGATAAGATATTGATAAGATTAACAAAAAGTTTTATTATAATCGAAATGCGAATTTTAATTTTTGACTCAGTCTCGTAATTTTTTTCTTTTAATTCTGATAAAATTATAGAATGATTCAAGAATATGGATATTAGTTAAATATCAAAATTTATCATGAAAATTATCGCTGAAATTTACTATATTAAAAAAAAAAAATTAATATACTAATTAAGCTGATTATTTTCATGAGATATACGAATATAAAGCAGTAAATATTTATTTATAATTTTGTACTTTATAATATTTTGAATAATTATTCGTGATATTAAGATTTTAATAGTATTGTTTATATTAAATTTTACGAAAGCATGATTTTGTTAAAATTTTTTTTCGTTTCGTTTTCATTTATTTGACAAATAATCAAAAATATGAAAAAAATAAACGAAAAAATAAGAATTCTTGACAAAATTACTTTAGTAATTAATTTAAGTAGAATTAATAGTGCATAATAAATTTTAAAATAATTGTTTGTAAACATTTTAAACTGATACAAGAATTATTTGAATTCATATATTTTTGTAATTGTATAATATTATATTGTTATATAATAAATATAAAAGTTATAATCGAAGAAAAAATTATTTTAAAGTAAATATAATTAAATATAATTTTTTATTAAACAAATATAGTTTTGCAGTTATATATATAGCTATAACAAATATATATTTATTATTTATATCATTTAATTTATTAATATCAATTTTTTATTATTAATATCAAAATTTTTAATTAAAATCAAAATTTAATGAATCAATATATTTTTTCAAACTTATTAAAGTGATACTCAAAATAATTTATCTAATTTGATTACTTAAATATCTCTCTTATTTTATTATTTTGTGGAAAAAAATTTTATGTAGTTCAAAAAAATCAAATATCATGATGTTGGCAGTTAATATATATAATATTTTTTTCAAAATTTTTCAAGATTTCAAAAACAATCGATATTTTTTTAATATATATATAATATATATATATATATATATATATATATATATATATATATATATATATAATAAGAAACTATGTATTTCATCACTATATGATAACTGAAGTTAAAATGTAATAATTTATATCGATATCATTTTAAAATTGAATTACTTTGTAAATTTGAATATAAAAAATTTATAAAAATTGAATATGAAATATAAAAATATTGCATTAGAAAAATTAACGAAGAGGAAAATTTATTTTAACATATACAAAAATTTTCATTAGAGTATATATTAAATTTTTTCTTTATTAAAATTTTTTTTATTGTTATTGTATAATATTTCAATTATTTTCCTATATTTAAATTTTAATTTTATTACAATAGATATTATAATACAATAGATATTATAAGATTAGAAATTAATATTTTTAATAAAGAAAATCTAAATTTTAATCATTGATTCAGAACGAATATTATCAAAAATAAAAATCTAAAATATTTAAAATATTTTATAAAATATATCTTAAGATTATTTTAATTTTAATATAATCTTTTTTATCAAGTTCAAAAAAACATATTTTTAATTCAAAATTTATTTAAATAAAAACATATTAAATTTTTATATTTATATCATAATGAGCAATAAGTAAAATATTAAATGCTATTTGTTAAAAAAACTTTTTTTAAATATTTATATCATATATTAATTTGATATTTGCTATTATTATTTATATTTTCAGTCTAAATTCATTTATACGTCATTCAATTTGATCAACATTCGTTCAATCAAATTAATTATTTTTTGGTATGGCCATCATATATACACATCTATTTTATTAAATTATGTCAAAAATCTTTATGAATCAATCTAGATAATGAAACCGTTTGTATCGAAGTGATTTTATACAATTATTCAAAATAGATTATATATGTTTAAATGTGAACAATATGCTAAAAATGAAAATTCTCTACAAGTTATTAAAACATTTTTTATATTTGCATAAAGATTATTAAAAAAAAAAAAATTACGTAAAATTGTAACATGATTAAAACGAAAGATTTTATGATACAAAATGGCTTGATATTAGAATAGATTGGCTTATTGTTAAAATGCATCTGATTCTGTAATTCTAAATGGAAATGCATTGTAGTATATAGTGTAAAGCATTCATAACAATGCTTTGTGTCACCAAAACGATGTGGCGAATACGAGCAGAAACGAGAGAAGGGTAGGTGGATTTGATGTGAAAAGCTTTAACAAGATACAAACTCGGATCATCATGGGTGGATGTTAACTTTCGCCTATTTAACTATTTAGAATGCCTTATTTTGTATTCAACGTGTTAAACTACTTAACTGATCCTGACGCTGACGCGACATGTTAATATATGTTTTGCGATTTTATATTAATGCCTTATATATATAGGATATTAATATATAATTTCATAGAATATTATTCCATCTTTAGAAAACGATTCTAGAGAGTAAATACAAAAATTGGTATACAAAAATATCAATTAAGTTTTTTTTTTGTTACCAATTGTAACTTATAAATAATTTAAGTTTATATTAGATGAAATGAAAATAGAGTAATGATAATATAATGAAAAAAAAATCTTGCTCTATTTCTATTTCATTTCATTAAACACAAACTATATTTATAACTTAAATAAATTAAATGTTAATAATATTAAATAAATTATAATTTTTATATATCAATTTTTGTGTTTATTTTGGCCTTCAATTCTTGAAACATATCCTATATATTACTATTTTGTATATTTTCTGTATATTTTATATTAATATATTTGTTATTTTTATGTCTATCTATTTTTATTAGCTATAAGTTGTTGAAATATCATATAGTGAATGTCTGATGAATTGATATCTTTTCTGTGATTTTAAATTGTTATATCATATTAGAAATATATTTTTTATGTGATATTTTTTAATTATTTTTAAATTTATAAGAATTCTTTAATATATTTTATTATTTTATTTTTTAAAATATTTTTTAAATATTCTTAAATCTTAATAAAGATCACAAAAATATTTAATTTCATGGGAAAAGATTGGTTTGAAAATAAAATTATCAAAAAATTATCATATAATTAAACAGTGGCTAAAAACATCAAACTTAAGTTAATATAATCAAATATATTATGATATTTGTTTTTCGAAAGGCAAAAAATTATTTGAATGTATTCTGTATATAATATAATATAACATATAATTTTAAAGAAGTTCTATTTTCCATATATTTTAAAGAATATATGAATATATTCTAATAATTTGTTTGTTTGTTTATTTTTCATTTTTTCTAATCATTTTAAATATATTAGAATATTTTAAATATTCTTAAAATCTTTTTCAATCTCAAAAAATTATTTCTTTCATGCAAAATGCAATTTCATCATTTTCAGATATATTACATTTAACATTGAATTTTATTATTTACAATTTAATTAATAATATTTATAATTTTTAGAAAATACCAACTAGATAATTCAATTAAATTATTTTACAAAAAGAATAATTTAATCAATTTTAGTAAGAAATTAAGTTTATTCATCATCAAGTACCATTTATTCATCATCATCTTTTATTAATTTTATTCTTAAATGACTAAAATTACAATTTTTCAAATCATTTTCGTTTTCAATTTTCTATTCTCCATTTTTTATATATTATTTCGAATCAATTTGTACAAAATAATTTTTAATCGCAAGTACAAATTCTGTTTTTCAAAGAACAAGTATTTCAAAATAATTAAATAAGATTGCAAACAATCCAAAAATGATATCAATTATTAAATATAACTCGTTTCTACAAGAAATACATGAAACTGAAAGTTTTAATGCTAGCTTTAAACTAAAGTTTTAATCGTTTAAAATATAAATTCTAAATTATAGTTTCAATTTTATATAAATAGATTTTGATACGTTCATATCATTGATTGAAAAATGATTCATTATCTAAATGCTATTATACATTTCAATTAAAAAATATAATCATGGCAAAAATTGCAAAGAATATATTTATCGTTTTAATACAGCATAAGAATAAAATAATAGCAAATCTTCTTGAAAATTTTAAAAAGTTTTAAATATATCAGTTTCAGCAATATTTGTAATATGTAATTTTTTTAATATTAAAATTTTTTAATATTTAAAATATTCTTGATTAAAAAATTACAAAACACTTTTTTCATTATTTATTTAAAAACTTGTTTAACAGAATTAGTTTTTGCTATGATAGAAAATTTTGCTAAATTTACTTGATTATATCTAAGATTTATGTTGAAATGTTTACATGAAATAATTAATATTTTTTAATATATTTTTATTAAATTCTATACAATGAATAATTCTTAATTTAATAATGAATATCTATCATGATTATATATAGATGTATACAGATTCGAATTTAGATTCTTGCAAGGTATGAACTTAAACTTTAATAAGTAAGAGTAAACATATAAGTAAAAATAATAAGTAAAATTGATTCAAAGCTATCAAAAATATAATGGAATTTAAAACAAATTGATGATGTCTGAGCTTTTTTAACATAAATTAAAAAAATAAAAATTAGAAGACCAATCAAGTTTTAATCGATTTGTTTTAAGAAATACGAAAAGAAGAGCAAGTTTAAAAAAAAAAGAAATGCTACTTTCTATTACTTGGATAAAAAAGATTCGATTTCTTTTGATTTACCGAATCTATTAATTATATCTAGCAATGTAAATAATACTAATGATAGTTGCAATTGTGAGTCCATTAATGACAGACAATGTTAATTATATAAATCGATATCTGTATGATAATTCTGTTATGATTGTAATTGTTTTAGTGATCCTTCATCCAGTCAGCGACTGATCATGGTGCTAAACGAAATATGATACTGAATCACAAATTTTGCTATATGAAATACAATTTCTTTATTTTATAAAAAATCTTCTTTTTGTAATTGCATCATTATTGCATTATTATTATTATGAAATGGCAATATAATATAACTAAATCATATATCTATCTTTTATTTTTTATTTTACTAAATTATATTATATATTTATTTCTTTCTACTTTTATTATATTCTTTTTTATTATATTATTTTTTTTTTGCATTACAACTCCAAACTTTGCTTATATTAAATTAGATTTATTATAAATATCAATAAATATTAAGTTCATTTTTCAAATATTTCTAATTCATTCAGAACTTAAAAATTATATTTATTTTAATAAACATATCCTAGACAACAATTTAAATTCAAAAAAATTTATTTAGAACAGAAATTATATTATATAATATAAAAAATATTATATAATATAAAAAAATTATAAAAAAAATAAATGAAGATATTATATAAGTATCAATAAATTATCATCAAATTATATTTCATGGCACATATTTCAATATATTTTTTTATATCAAAGTAACTATTTATTTTTGTATCTTCTTCAATAACATATAACAGCAGTCAACTTTTTTTAGAAGAACATTAATATTTTATTCCAATGAGAATAAACAGATCATTATATTATGTCGTTTTAAAATAAAGAATAAAATCCAATCGATTTTCTATTTTTCGAAGGATTTTATTTTTCATTGTTATAAAACTATATAATTATTTATATTGTAAATCTCTAATGAACTTAATAATGATTTCTATTGAATTCTGAATCGTTTCTTATTATTTTCTGCAATCTTTAATTGACTGATTTATTGTGTTGATTGATTAAATTCTTCTAATTTCTAATTTCTATTTCTAAATAAATTCTGATTTCTATGAATTCTAATTGAATTCTTTCCTGCAATTATTCTCTAAAAATGCAACTAAACAGGAATAAGGAATTAGTAGTTGCACTAACATAAGTGCCATTTGCGTTTATTTCTTTGATAGTAGATCACGAAATACATTTGACATGATTTATGAAGTCATATATGATCATGCTATTTCTAAAATTAAATAAAGCGAAATTGTACTTACTCCTAAATTATTAGAAATTGAAATCCAAAATTATTAAGAGTGATGAAGTTATTGAAAAAATGAAATTTGAACTATCAAATTTCAATTGAGCTAGGCATTTCGTCAATTTTTTTTCTTAATCAATTTTTTTTCTTAACAGTATATTCAAAAAGTTTCATTATTCTTGAAAAAATTTAATTGTAATTTATTTTATTTAATTCAGATACATATGTAACATACTCAAATTCATTCAAAATTATTTTTAAAAAGAATGAAGATAAATGAAAATTTTAATTTTCAATGATTTCAAGTTGATTAATTCAGTTAATTATATTAAGTCACATTATAAATAAATATTGATAAAATTAATTTTAATTTAATTATTGAATTAATTATCAGAATGAATGTTATTATTATATAATGTTATATTATATAATTGTTATATAGTTATTTATTTTGCTCATTTGACATGCGACTATCCAGTGCAGAACTACTAGTTTAATGAAAATCACAATATCATTGAATTTGGATAAATTAATCTTATTCTGATTATTAGATTGTATTATCCTTTTTAAGTTCTTCTTGTTTTCTTTTTACTTTTACGATTGTTTCGTTTTATATTTTTTTTCGCTTGAAATTTATTCGTATTAGATAAATTAATTTTATATAAATAGAATTCAATGAACTTTTAATTAATTTTTTACTTTATTAATTATATTTTAATTTAATTCTATATTGCAATTTGTATTTGTTAGAATTAAAATAAAAATAAAATTTAGTGAGAAATTAAATATAATAATCATTAAGATCATTCATTAATAGAATTACATAATTACGTTTTTATTATACGTTTATAATTATAAACTTGTCAAAGGATAACTTGTAAAAAGTCCAATTTTAAAAGAAATGAAAATAATGATTATGATCCTATAATATTTAAAAAAAAAGATATTTAAAATAATAGAAGTTCTGAAATGAGAAAATAATTTCTTCTTGACACTTAAAAATACAATTCATATATAGATCTATAAATATTAATAACATTAATTTAAAATAAAATTAATATTATATTTTGCCAATATGAATATTATTTAATTTAAAATATCATGTTCTCAAGTATTTTTCAAATTTTAAATGGAGTTAAGATTCTTTTAATTTTACTTACATTAAAATGCAAAATATTTATTTTTTAATATATATAAATTCAATAATCTAATAAATGTAAATCTAATAATATAAATATATAATTAAGATTGAAAATAAAAGATCATAACTTAAAGAATAAATATAAATAGATGAAACAATATTATATTCAAAAGAAAATAATAGAAAATAATAATACATAATAGAAAATAATAAAATTTTAATATAGATTATAATATATATATATTATATTATATTTTATATTATATTTAAAATTTTTTTAAAACTCTTATTTTTTCATTCATATAATTACTTATTCATTATTACTGAAATTTAAACAAATGCCAATTTTTTAGATATTATTTCTTCTTTCATTTTAAATTTAATCTTGAAGTCTCAAAGAAAAATTAAATTTAATTTAAATTTAGTGAATATAAATTAGAAATCAAGTTAGTTGATTTCAAATGATCTAAGAAAAAGCTATCATTTCATTAAAGTAATATTAATTTAAATGACCTGAAAAATATTAACACTTTTCTCGTTTTATATTATTTATATTATTTTCTAAAGAAACCATATTCATTCAGAACCCACAAGTATCTGCATTATTTCAACGTTTGTATTATTTTAAAATGATTATTTCAAAGAATTATAATTAAAATTAAAATTATAAAATATCCATTTAATAAATAATGTCTATATTTGAATATTACATAATAAAATTCTTCTGTTACGATATGTATGATATTCATTTAATTTATATATATTAGATATATAGTTATGTTTTAATTGATGTCATCATCTAATCTGTCTCTTAATATGATTAAATCTTATTCTAATTTTATAATAAAATTTCAGATATATTTATTCCTTGAAAAATCTGAAAAATATAAATAAATTTTTAAAATATACTATAATTTTTTAGAATCTACTGAAAGTTAAATAAATGTAATGCATCATTAATTTACAAATTTTTGAATATAAATGAAGGAATATAAAAATAATATGTAGTAAGGAGTGTTATAATATATATAAAAGAAAGAAAAAATGAGTTGAAAAAAGAAATTGTGAATATGAAAAAACGAAAAAAAGAAAAGAAGGAAAGAGTGGATTAGGTAACTATATAATGCAAGAGGTAACGATAGTACTATCTTTTGTTTAATTTAAGAAGGAATATTATTAATTTTTAGAAGGAAAGGAAAAAACAGAAAAAGTTAATATTCAAAGAGAAAAAGTAAAATTCAATAATTTTCATACGCCATTATTTTATTTAAGTATATCCTATTTTAATTATAATATAGTAATAATTAACTTTTTATTTATTTATTCCTAAATATATACATGCACAAATATTCTAGTATCAACTTTCTAACGAAAGATTAATAATTGGTGATATAAATTTAATATATATAATAAGATTAGAATTATAAAATTATCATTACACGTAATAAAAATTTGATAAATAAAAAAAACAAAATAAGTAATAAATATAATAAAATAAATCTAATTTAATTTAAGTTTCATTGTTTTGGTCTTTTTCGTTAAGAGTGAAATTTTTTAATATTATTATTATTAATTATTATTATTAATTAATTTCCATTTTTTAATTTTTAGGAAGCATTATATTATAATTACTATAGTTAGACATGATAAATCCCAGAAACATCAAAGATATCACAGACATGATATATCAAAGACATAAACCGAATACACTAGAGAGTGAAACAGTTAAGTAACTAGTAGAATGCAAATTCAGACTAGTGCTTTACTGAATAAGATCCTCTTCAAATTTTCAGGAAAGCGGATCTGATCGCGAAAAGGAAACTCCAATAGAACAGAACAAATAGTTCGACTCAAGTGTCCATTCATGATGCATGACAATAGTTACAATGCGAGATAGAGAACAAAGGACATCAATACGTGTTGTGTTATTTAGGAGCAATTTTCATATTGAAAAATATTTTTTCATAAAAGTGAGAAATAAATTGCATAATAGAATATATAAATCACAATGAGTAATTATTATTGAATACAATTTATTACATTAGAAATGCAGAAGTAAAACGATATATAATATATATATATAATATATGTTAAAAATATATAATATATAATATATAATATATATATATTATATATAATATAATTTATGTTAATATATATAATAATATATGTTAAAAATAAAAATCAGAACTAATTATATTAAGCGATAATTTAATAGATTGAATTTTATTTTTCAATAGTTTGAGCAATAGTTAGATTTCCAACAATTTAGATTTATAATTATGAACGAATGCAATTCTTTTATATTAATCCAGATATTCTCAAAGAATTAGTTAAGAAATTAAAATACAATAGATCATTTCGATGAGTCATACTTCATAAGTTACATTTAAACGTCAAATATCTTGAGATTGACTATGAGAGAAGATCTTTGCTTTTTTCCATACAATCATTTATTAACATCGAACTAGAATTTGGAAAGATTCTTATTATAATTGCTGATCTATGGATAATAAAAACTCAAAGATTTCATGATTTGAGAGAAATAATTATTAATTGGAAATTATTAATTGGAAGGAATTGGAAATGACTTATATTAGAAAAAAATTAGGTAATTACATGGATCGTATTTCATATGTTTAAATGTTTTCGAAATTTTTTGTGTGCTTTGATTTTGATATTGATGTGGTTTATCTAGATTATAAGAAAATTAAAATAAATGATGCATTCTATTGTTGATTTTTAAAAGAAAACTAAAAATATTAAGAGAAGATGTTTCTATACTGACCATAATTTGATATTCATTTTATTATGATATTCCTATTTTATATGTTGGAAGAATATTGATAAGTTGATATCAGATTGTAGACAGAATAATACAGAATAAAAAGAATGTTTTATTGTAATTGGTATAAGTGAATTCTACAGTTTCCAATCAATGAAAAGTTATTAAAAATTTCTTATAAAAATGATCTTGATCTTAAGATTCAAGGTCAACTCTTTTTTAAACAAATTATTTTCCACTCGTTATAAAAACTGAATTTAATTATAAAAAAAAACTATATGGCAATCTAATTATTTGCTTAAAAAATAATAAAAACTATATTTTATTCTAATTGAATAAAATTATAATATACATTTCAATGAATATGAAATTGTTTATTTTAATATAACTTAATTTACTAGAGTTTTAAATAAGCTAAAAATCAAAATACTCAAATCTTTTCAACTTTTGAAATTACTTTTTTAATATCGAAATCTTTAAACACTTAAAGTTAAAATTAACTTCATTGTTTAATTAATCATTACTGATTAATGATTACTGGTAAATAATTATATTTTAATAATATACACGATATTTACAATTATATTCCATTTTCAATAATATTATTAGAAATTTTAAAAAATAATATTATTAAACTTAATTTAAAATTTTAAAAATATAAGAAATGATATTATGAATTTTGATATATTTGAATTTTCAATTTTCGATAATATTTTATAAATCTTAATATTTTAACATTCTAAAAGTATAAAAATATTTCGGTATATAAATATTATTTCCAAATTTCAATTTATAATATTTTTATTAATTAATATTTTTAAAATAAAAAATCAATAGTTTTTAGTTTTTAAGATTTATTAATATTAAATTATATGCTCTATATCAAATAAACATATTATGTAAATATTTTCTGAAATAATAAATGAGATTGTTATTATACATAATGAGATTAAAATCAATAGAAGTATAAAAAAAAAAATACATATTTTGAAATTATTTTTATATTACAATATGTATAATATTATATAATTATATATATATGATTAATTATCTGATCATGTCATAAATTGAAGTTATATTTTATTCAATCTAATAATAGATAGGTGATCTTTTAAATTAATAATATTAATTATGATTATTAATTATATCATATCTTGAGATTAAAAATTGTATTCCTAATTATTACATAATATCGATTACGAATTAATTGTTAATATTTGTCGCTATCATTAAAATGATGGATGTAATAATGTAAACTGTCATATCTCACGAAAGCCTCCATGATCGGCTCGTGCATCAATTCTCAATATCAATTACTGCCGCTAGATGCTTCCAAACATTACCATATTTTCCTTATTAACATTATTGTCTATGTTATCATTATTGGACGGAATAAATAAATATCCGATATTTCCTATATCTAGATTGCATTCTTTTTAAATACTTTTCATTTTTTTATTTTTAATTTACAACAAAATAGTTAGAATTTGAATAATTTTGTATAATTTTATCTACAACTCTAATCATATATTATCAATTAGAGTTAATTCATTTTTATTCGTTATCAAATTATAATTTTGGAAATCTTTGCAATTTTAATCTCATATAAATGAGATTTTCAGAGTTCGAATTTTTACATAATATTATATATAAAATACATCGTAATTAAGTACTATTTTGAGGAAAGAATAAATAACATGTATTAATTTATATTGTACATAAATTAAAAATTATAAAAATAGAAATTATATCGCTTAGATAATAGTTATAGATAGTTATAGATAAAATGGGAATGAATGTAATGATGTTATTCTTTCAAAAATAAATTTTTGCAATTTTAACCATAATTATAGAAATTATAGTCGTAACAAATTAAAAATAGAATAAGAATCAGTTAATGCATAAAAGTTTATTAGTTTTAAGGAAATAAAGTTATATTTGAAATCAAGGTTTCATTTCAAATTCTGTAACAATTCTGTACATGTCTGGATTTAATTAACTGAACTCCGTAAAGTCTTCATCAAATAAATAAAATCGCGATATTATAATTCTATATGTTATAAAATTCAGATCAATAAAAAATAAAAAATATATTATATTGGATTTACAATACTTAATTAATTGTCAATCAAATCATTAATAATTACTAATAATTATAGATAAAATAAAAATTACAACAACTATTAATGATATATTAATATTTTTAATGATTTGGACGAATAATCTTTTTGGATTTATATTTTGTATTTCAAATGTTTTTCATATTTCATATTTAGTAATGAATTTATATATTATATATGAAATCAAACTGGAAAAATAATCAAAACATTTAGTTTTCATTATTATTATTGTAAATCGAAATGGTTATTTTCAATGACCGATAGCTTATTATTACTAATATTTTCATTTCACAAAATACTTTTGATGCAAATACTTTTACTATGCATGTAATGATCACATGAATTTCATGCAATTATCGAATTTTTTAACGATAATATTTCATATAAAATTAATAAATGATATATAAATTGATACATGAAATAATTATTGATTAAAGAGTTAAATGTAAATATATTTTAATTAATCAGAATATTGCTTTTCTATTGTTTTTTATAAGACTTTATATTTTAAAAATTTTTTAATTTTAATCATTGTAATCAATATTTTTTTTTTAATATCTATAATTTTTCTAAGATTTATATAAAATTATATTATTATTATATATTATTTTAAAATTTAAAATTATTTAAATTCTGATTGAAATAATATAAATTTTATAAATTATTTTATTGTAAAAAAGCAGATTGTGTATTAAAACTATGCTTCAACATAAATGATTTTCTTTATATTTTAAATTAAACATAATATATAAAAATTTTTAATAAAATTAATAATTTTCGAATATCAATTAATTTTATTTATTATGCTTTAATGACTTATTTTAATAAATAAATTTTATATAAAAAATGAATAACATATATTTTTATTACATTTATAAAAGAGTATAGTATTTTGAAAAATAAAAAAATAGAAGAAAGAAATAAATGAGTCTAAAAAATGAATCAATACAGAGAAAAATATATATTTTATCAATGCATGTACTATTACTATATTAATACTAAAAATTATATATGTATTATATATATGTATTATTGATCATATTAATAGTAATGCTGCATGTTAATAATTATAAATTTTAAATCATTAATCGCCATATTGATAATTATAATCTACATATTTTTTCGTTTAATATATGTAACATAAAATAAAAATTTATAAGTTACTGCATCTAGTACACTAAATTGAATAAAATTCTCACTAAGAACGATAAATTAAATCTTGTTCACTTGTTAGTTTCCAATTGAAAAAGAAAAAAATTTGTAAATATTTCTCTTTGTTAGCTAAAAAATATTCAATTGTTTATTAATTGTTTATTAATCGAGAAATTGTTTTGGTTACATATTTTATAAACTTATTTTAATTATTAACTTATTTTAACAATATTTGTTGAACAAAATTTCATTTTTATGCCGACCTATTTTATGACAAATGACTAATTAACTATCTTTACCCTTTTAAGTTGTGGAGAAATGTCAATATTGCGAACAATCAAAATTAATTCAATATCAGAACATAAAAATATTTAAAAATTTAATGAAATACTTCTTTTAATCTCTTTTGATTCAATTGATTGCGTTTATAATTAAAAATATGAAATTCTTATGATATATATAAATATGAAAGAGAGATTTAAATTATAAAGTTACTTTAATTCTATTATCATTAGAATTATTTTAAGTATTTCGATAAATAATTTATTTATTTAAGAAATATTTGTATATACTATTACAAAAAAAGTCAGGATTGATAGTGAATATAACTAAATATATGTATAATAAGTGAATGTTCAATATCATTAAACAAAATATTGAACAAAAAAAAGTTTTATCTTACAATATATTAAATAAATTTAAATAAATTGTATATTGTTATTAATACATTATATAAAAACTCAGAAAATAACAAGGCTTAACTGACATTTATTAAAGTGATTTCAAATAAATTCTCTTTTTACGAAAATTTTCATCAACTTTGTTAACAAATTATTAAAAAATTAATGAATTAATAAAAAATATTAGCTAATCACAAAGGGCATAAAGCTGTCATATTACTATAATATATATACTATATACATACTATAATATTGGATACGTGAATAAAATTTTGATTTTTAAAAGAAATACTTTTTTATTTCTCTCGATACGTTAACTTTTATTTTATGTAATAAAATATTTTATTTATTAATAAATATTTTATGAAATAAAATATTGTTATAAATACAATATTCATTATTAAAATATCAAATGCAGTTTTATAATTTTTTTCATGATCTTTTTACACATAATACGCATCCATCATCTAGAAAGAGTTTCAAATTAGTTTTTTTCAATCACTGAAGTCTTAATCCAACATATATATATATATTTTATATATAAAATATCCAATTTTCTTGTTTATATTCCGTTTATAGTATATTCCTAATTTTATAATTTTCTTATCTATTATTATTATTCCTATCTATTATTTTTAATTTAAAAATCAGAACAAAATCTATGTAATAATCTTATTAGAACTTCTATTCTTAATTTAAATTCATTCTAATCATATGGATTTTGGGATTGAAAAACAATCTATTCTCTATCTATATTGCGGAAGAGAATATTCTGCTTATTCAAAGTATGCAAAAAATTTTCAATTCGAAGAATTTCACTATATTAATAACGAATTGTTTATTAAATTTATTTTCGCAATTTCTAATTAAATTTATGATTAACATTTCCAGGAATTATATATCTTTCTTAAATTTACAGCATTTCATATATTCTTATCATCTTACATCTTGTTTATTTTTATGATTTTATTTAATCAATGTATCATTAATATGTTTCAGTGAAACATAATAAAGAAATTGATAATGATGGAAAAAATAAAATTTTCAACATTGTATTTATTTAACTTTGTTTAATATGACAAGATAATAAACAAGAAATAACAAGAAATTTTATAATAAGAGATAACAATTAATTGGAATAATTAAAACTAATGACATATTAAAAAATTGTTTTGTTAAATTTGTTAATAAAGATTTTTTTAAATATATTAAATTCTTTTTAATTTTAAAACAATATAATATAAATATTAATACATATTTTAATATTTAAATAAAAATAATTAAATGAACAAAACAAAAAATTAAATTGTAAATTAATTAGAAATTGATTAGAAATTAAAAATTTTATTTAATAATTCATTTAATAATTATTCATACAAAAAGGAAAATTTAGAAAATCCAACTCTTTATAATACTTTAACATTTAAAAACTAAAGAGATAAAAATTTTGATAAGTTTCAAGATATGACTATTTTAATTATATTTTTTATATTTTTCATATTTATTTTTTATATTTCATACATAATTTTTCTATTTTTTTTATAATTTTTATTTCTAAAAAAAAATTACATAAAAATTAAGAAATTAAAAGAATAAAAATTATATAAAATATAATTTTTATAAATGTAAAATGTTTTCCATATGTAATTTTTTATAATTCATAGGAATTGTTTTCTATAGTTACATTTTAATAATATTTTAAACTTTTAAAGAAAAAAATTAATTGAAAAAAACGTAAAATATGTTATGTACCAATTCTTCTTGTAGTATATTCATTTAAATCAATTTATAATTTTAGAAACATTAGTTCCAAGTGATTGAATATAATTGAAATGTTGAATATTAGTTAAATAGAATTTAATAGTATATTTTATATTTCATTCAAAGTTAAATATATTTAATATACGTCTGATAAATTAATGAGTGTGATTTTAAAAATGTGGCGAATAAAAGAAAATTTCATTAGTGATATAGATAAATATAAAAAAAATTATATTATTCAATTTTTATAACTTTTTATTTATAATTTTTTTTTCATATAAAAAAAGTTTTTTCATAAAAAAATAGTTTCTTATAAAGCTAATTATTTTATTAATCTAAAAACCAAAAAAAGTAAATTAATTTCAAAAGAAATTATAGTTGAAACTAATCGTATTGAACTTAAAATTGCATTTCTAATTACAATTAGAAATTTATCCAACAAATAAAACTGGATAAACTTTTAATCCTAACACTAATAATATAAATAAAATTCTAAACTCTATAAAATACATCAATCTAATTCAAGGATATAAAATTCATATAACTAATGATAAAAAAAAATATTATTATTGGTCTATAAATAAATAAATTAGAATAATTAAAGAAAAACCACTTCTTTGATAATAATTTTAATGCATTACTAAAAGGTTGAAACATCCCAAATAATATAATTTTATTAGATCTTTTTCGATCTTCAATATAACCTAAAATTTTTCGTGTTAATAAAGTTAAAAATGCTACACTAATTAAAACTATAACATTAGAAGAATTGTTTTGTATTATAAAAATCACAAATCATACAATAATATTTAACTTATAAAAAAAGATTAAAAAAGAGAATGTTTTATGTTAATTTGATATTATATAATCGAAGATAACAAATTGTATTTAAACGTATTTATCTATCTTTACAATTAGTAAACAGTTTTATTACCATAAATTCATCAAAGAAACATTCTATCCATAAATTATGTAATTATCATAAATATTCATTATAGTTAGCCAAGTATTTTTTTTATTGTTATTATCTATATTTTCTTCATAAATCGTAAAAAAAAACATATTTGAAAATATGAATAATTAGAAATTAAATTAAATATAAAATTATTAAATTAAATATAAAATATAAAATTATATTAATTATATTTTAAGAATACAATATAATGCAATATATATAAATGAATTCTATCATATTTTTATTATTGAGATTTTTAAATAAAACTAAATAAAAAGAAACGAATCATAGTAATAATAACGTGGTAAAATTCAAGATGATTAACATAATAAAAAGATTTAATATATTAGATTAATAAGGTTTAAATATATTAGATTAAATATATTATTTATTAAATTATATATATATTAATATATTATTTATTAGATTAAATATATACAATAAATAAATTGATTTTTGATAATATTAATCAATTCTAAAATGATCAAATACGGCTTGTTTTCGAATAATGTTGAACAATCATAGAGAAATAGAGATATCATAGAGAAAATCTTAAGACAGATAATAAATAATAGAATGATGTTACGAGAGGATGTCATTTTTGAGATAAATATTTAGAGAATACTTACACTATATTTTTTAAAATACTTAATTCTAGACTCAAATGGATTATGAAGAATTTCAATAAATATTCAATAAATATCCTAAAGAAAATTTATAACAAGCATGCAGATTGATTTTCCTAAAAATAATAAACTTTTTATTTCTTCCCAGTGTAAAATGAAAATTTTTTCTAAAGTTTGATACTAGTCATTATTAATCAGGAGATTGATTCAGTATCATTAACAATTGCTTCCTTTTTTTTCAATCTCCATCCTTCAAAATAAATAAATTTATTAATAACAATTTTGAATTCTCTAAAAATAATTAATGGTATGCAAAATTTTTTTCATTTAATGACAGCGTTAGTACAATATAATGAAATTCCAAATTGTTAAATAAATTATCAGAAAATTTTATCTTAAATTTAGTAATCTGAATGTTTTAAAAAATGAATGTATTATATTTTGACGAATATAAAAAATAAATATTTCAAATTTTTTTTTATTAGAAACATTATCTATAATGATTATAATTGAAATTTCAAAATTTATTATTTTACTCAAAAAGCGAAAAATATTTATGATTTGATCATATAAATTTGATGATTTCAGATTATTATGTATTTGAATTAATGTAAAAATTTTGTATAAAAAATTTCGTTTTCTAATTTTGTTTATTTTAAACATTTCAGAAAACGTAATCGATTTTTTTATTATATATATCATTAAACAAAATATACTTTTACGAAAATAAAAATAAGATAAAATTAATTTAAATTAAAAAAGTTTATTAGAATTTTATTTTTTATTTTATTTTTCTAAATTCTCGAAAAATTTTATAAAAGAAATTATAAAATTTCATTAATTTAATTTAATTAAAACTAATTTAATTAAAATTTCATAATTGTTTATTAGTCGAATAAATTACATCAAAGTAAGCATCAATTTTTCATCAAACGAAATATTATTTTTCGATTTTTCTTTTTATTTGAAAATATATAATATGCGCAAAATACTGTATTATTTTTTATATCTAATTTATTTCTTCTTTTTTTATTTTTATCTATATATATTATATAATTTGTATTATAAGTAATCATTGACCGGAACAAAAAAGGTTCGTTACACAAAATGGAAAATTTATTCAACATGTGTCTCAAAAATATTTAAATCTAGATATTGTTTGTTCCGGAAGCAACAGCTGTTGTGGAGAAAATTTATTTTTCCGAGATGTTACTTTTTCTACGATAATAAATCGTTTAATCTTTTTAAAGATATTTTTCATTTGGAAAAATATTTATTACAATGTAAATGGAATATAAATTGTTTCACATTATTGTTTTTATTATTATTACTCTGATGGATACGAATATTCTTCCAAACAAATAAAATGGTTTTATACAAATTTTTTTATTCGTGCGAAATTAATGCAATTTATATAGTTCTGCTGATAGAATAAAATTGTAATATATATATATATATATATATATTACATATTATATATTATATATATATAATATATAATATATTATATATCATATATTATATATATATATATATATATATATAAATAATATATATAAAAAATATATATAATATATATTTTTATTTGTTATTAAATGTTAATTGTTAATATATTTATATTTTTATTTTCGAATTATATTACAAGTATTTTTGAATTATATTAAAAGATACGTATAATTATTTATTCCTAAAATATATGAAACTTTATAATTAATATCTATATTATTTCATTTTACAAGAAAAATCTTTTTTACAACATTTTATAACATTCATCTTTTTATATATTTTATATATATATTAGAATTATTATATTAAAAGAAATTGAAATGAACTCAAGAAAGTTATAACAATATATATTTTGTTATTTAAATTAATTAGTTTTTATATTTTTATCTGTTTTCATAACATTTATTGCAAATTTAAACTAATAAAAAAATCATATGATTATTTTTTTCATTAGACATAACAGATGAATAAATTTTAATATTTTTTATCATAAATTGTTTCGTTCAGAACTTTTAAAGTAAATTTTGAAAAATTTCCGATGATAAAATTTAATTCAAATAAAAAAAAAAGACTATTTTTGAATCGAATTTGTACAAAAATATTTTTTCTCCATGGAATCTTCAATTTTTATCTAATTATAACCAAGAACATGTTATATCTTTATTACGTGTATATTATCATTGTAGTATATATATTATCATTGTATCATATGTTATTATATTACTTGTACTATCATACTTTCGTTATGTATTGAGCCATAAACCGATTTAAAGTTTCTAAAATATACTTCTATTTATCAGAAAATTCAGTTTCTTAAAATTCATATATCAATTAATGTATTTAATTTATAGTTTTTTTAATCTTTTTCTAAGATTATATTTCATTTTTGTTTGTAGAATTAAAAATATTTCCTCTACTTTGTTCAATTAGAATTTTTTGATTGTCTCTATCTTCATTTCTTCAATAGAAATATTTTTTTTTAAATCCCCACCTTTCATTCTTATTGAATATACGAAGTCAAGTTTTTCGATTAGATCAGAAAAAATTGAAAATTCAAAATTTCATCAGATCTTTAAATAAATAACGATCTATTCTCTTTAACTTAAACTCCTATTCAAACTTCTAATTTAAACATTTGTATATTTCTTTTTTCAGTATATATTCGCGTTCGCATGATAGTATTGTAATGATGATGGTGGACTAATAGCTAAGTATTTATAGAATGTTTTTCGATAGATATCGTAATAAGTGGTACAATTCTTAAAGTTGGACTATATTATTGGTTACACATGCTGTATGCATGTCTATAAGAGAGTTAAGTCTCACTATTTTACAGCATTTTTCACTACTTTAATCGAATCCGATGATCAAAACTCGATGTGTTCACGAACTATTTAATTATCGTATCTAGTGGTCAGATTTTGATGTGAACATCATGAGACTCTTGTTAGTAGCGAAGTTCATGAAAATCTTTTCCCAATTAAATTAGGATCACAGTTTCCTGGTAAGACACGTCAACAAATAATATTGTGGTCAATGTCCATTTTGCAATTAATTTAAAGAAAAATTCCTCGCTTGGGATGGTGATCTATATGTAAAAATCAATATCTATATAAAGATCTATATATAAAAAACAAGTAGGAACAAAACAATGTATGTTTCTTATAGATTTTTCAAATTAGAAAAGTGCTAGTTGTTATTGAATCAGCCGTGTCTGGAATATGTTATCTTTAGAGTCAGTCCAGACTAGATTATGTCAAAATATACAATTACAAGAGTTGATTGCCAAAAATGACAGAAGTCTATGTGCGATAATAACAGAAAAGGATTTCTATGAAGAATTTTGATTTTCAAAATCATTTTGAAAATTTTTTGCATTTTATTGCATTATATTCCATTTATTACAAGATAAAAAAGATATACATATTTATCAAAAATAAAAAATCTTAACACAATGATGAGTCGCAATTCCTTCTTTCGTAAAAAAATATTAATATTTTATTGCAAGAAATATACTGTAATTACAAAAAAGAAAAAAAATAGAACTTTTATTTACAGATCTTTTCAGAGATGTAAAATGATTTTTAAACTTATTTTTTATACATTCTGAATATTCACCTCTGAATTATTTCTATAATATCTTACTATAGTGATTATTATACAAATAATATTATATAATATTCATGAAAATCAATTATAAAACTAATTATAATTAATTTATTTACAAAAGGATAGTTTATATTAAAACATATTATCTCCGTTCATGGTACATAAAAAGAAAGCTAATAAAAACAACTAAAATTCTAATTTAAATATTCAAATGCAATCTGTATGTAAATAAAAATTCATGTGCAAATTTACTGAATTCGCAAATTTGCAAACTTTTTTTTTTATAAGTTCCAAATTCGAAAAAGTTCATTCAAAATTAACAGAGATCGTTTAGTTTGGAATTCCATTCTTTTCAAATTAATTGTATTTTTTCAAATACAAAATTCAACAAATTTAAAAGTTAAAGAAGTTCTTGTTAGTTCAAAGATTAGAAAAGTTCTGATAGTTTGAAAAATAATGTTTTACAAAGTTCTTATTTTTTTTAAGTTTGTAAAAATTTATGCTTATGTGTTTTCTGAATTCTCTTCTACATTCATTTTAGAAGATCGCAGTTCCATAGCGAATTATACAAATTATAAATGAAAAAGAAAATTTTTATAATTAAAATGAAGATACACAGAATCCATTGTTCTCAAAAAAATTGATTCGCGAATGTTTGTAATAAATTTCCTTTAGATGATGTTAGCATTGAAATTGGCATAATTGAAAAATGTTGTTTTAAGTTCTAAAATCATGTTCAACCACGTCAAAGTATTTTTAAATTATATACAAGTCTGAAAAATCTTCTAAATATTTTTTTTAAAAACTGCACTGTTTTTATTCAACCTTAATCTTCATTTTAAATATTCTAATAAAAGCGAACATACTTTTTGTTTATATTTATTTATACTTATATATTTTTATATATTATATATATATATATATATATTATATTTTAGCTTTTAAGGAATTAAATTTTGGAAATTATAAAAAAATATATATTTATTATTATTTTTGTTTCAAAATAAAGTTGCAAAATCAATGTTCAATCGTTCATGATCTTTCTTTGTTAGAACTTCATTGATGAAAAAAAATGCACTTTAACTTAGAGTTTTTATTTGCTTTTGTTTTGAAATGACAAAATGTAGAATCACATTCTTTTTTTGATCGAGTTCTCTCAAATATTCGATGTTAATTTGTGGTCATTAGTCGTTATTAAAATTTCGTTCTCGATATATCACGTTAATCAATCAATTCTCAAATGGTTTTGACACGTTTAATTTTGTACTTCTACTCTTTACTAAGTTCAATTTATTAAATTTTCATGAATTGTTCGCAATTATTTAAAATTATTCATTAATCTTGTAGAGAAACGAATACACATTTATTGTTGAACAAATTAAAGCAGTTTCATTTGTAATGTGGTTGCACAATTTGTGAAACTCAATTTCACTTTTCATGGTTGACTTTTAATTACCGTGGTTAACCAAGCCAATCGGAAAATACGCTCGAGATCGATACTCTGCATCAATCGTTATTCAATTGGTTGTTTTTCCATTTATTTATTTCGTGGTTAAATTCAATTTTTTAGTTGATTTAGTTGAATTTTTATTGAAATAAGTTTTAAAAGAAAAATTTAATGAAGAACTAAAAAGCTACTTTGTTTTTGATTAATTTCTTGGTGTCTAATAAATTAATAGCAAGCAAAGATTAATTTATTTTATTATTTTAATGATATTCGTTAAATTATTATCATATTATTTAATAAATATAAAATAAAACTTTAATAAGTTTGGATTTTGAAAATGTAAATATTATATAGTTTATTATTAAAATTAAGAAATTTTAAAAAATATAAAATGTATTAGGAACAGAAACTAAGTTTGATTTATAAAGCAACCATAATGGCTTGAATTTTACTTTCTTAATAGTTTTAATATTTTCAACAGTTTATAATTTTTAATTTTTTAATAATATTTTATAGCGGTTTTCATTGTTCAAAGAAAAACATAATAGCAATGGCTACTTTATAAGCCATATTTAAAACATCAAATGTCTTATAATTCACTATTTGAAAGGAAGAAAAGAGATTGTAACGATCTTGATTTGGCAAGTATTGTGACATAATTTTTTATTTTCATCTTTGGAAACACGATTATCGGTTCTTTTTCACTCGATTTAGCTATATTTTTAATGAAGTAATTAATTAAAGAGAACTAGAATCTACAATAATTTCGAAAAATGAGAGAATTTAATTAAAGTCATTTAATCATTCAGGAAACAATCAATCACTAAGCATAGAGAATTTAATCAGAAATCAATCATTTGTCAAAGAAAGCAATAAGAATAGCCAATCAGCTATTTTCGAGCACTTAAATATATATCGGCCACTAACCTCCTTAAATCTAAATAAAGAATAATATTGTCTGAGAAAAGTTTTTTTAGTTAACATTTACAATTGTATATTTTTAATATATTTACTGATTGATTATACAGACTGAAGTTCAATCCTAAGAATAATATCCGATTGATTCAATAGCAATCAACATCATTCGAGGAAATTTATAATAAATATATATTAAATATATATTTATAATAAATACGCTGATCAATTCCTGATTATTTTCATATCCTTATATCCTGATATCTTTATGCATTAATCTATATCAGTTCAATTCGAGGAACTTTTCTCTAATCATCGTGAATTAGACATTGATCGCTATGTTGTACTATGAATAATCATATATATATATATATATATATATATATATATATATATATATGTATATATCGTGCTTTGTAAAAGTGTGATTCTTTCAATTGAAAAAGATTTCTAAAACATGAGTTTTCATTAAAAAGTAAGGAGAAAAGGTACAAGCTTTCATTAAAAAGTAAATAAGGAGATTATAAGAAAATAAGATTTAATTAACATTCGAAAATTTGTCGTACTTTGTTCGCTTTTTTGTACTTTTCTTTTCTTCTTCTTCTTCTTCTCTAACAACACATGAGATACGATCACTGAGATACGTATCGCACTTGTAATATAGTTCATTTATATATATTCCATTTATATAACATTAGAAAATACATTAACGGTTACAAGCACTAGCTTCTATATATAAATATATATTTACATATAAATATTTATTTTATTTACATTACATATAAATATATATTTCAATCAAAAGAATATTCGACATGTATATAGATGTACATATAAATTAAAACATCAACATTATACGAGCGCATAACATAAGCATTCATTAGAAATTCATGTCATAAACAGTTATAATCTCAAAACAGTGAATGCTTCTTCAAACAACAATAATGAATTTAGGCAGATAATAATTTTAATCAATTAAATTTTAACAAAATGGATCATTTAAGTTTTTAAATATTATTTATATACAATATATTCCAATAACAACATTTACTAATATAAAATTTATTATTTATTTATTATCTATATAAAATAATAAGATATATGTAATTTAAAATATACAAAAAATCAAATATTAAAAATTTATCAAGAATAGAAGGAATCATAACTTTTGAACGAAAATATTATATATACATATATTGTATACATACTACATATTATAGAATCAGTCATGATTTTCTCCTATTATAAAATATATATTTATCAAGTGAAATATAATTTTCTTTTATTATTTATAACAAAAAAATGAAAAATTAATCGTATAATATGAATTATTATTTCAATCACTAGTTAATAATTAGATAAATAATTTAAAGATTTATTTAATAACGAAAAATAAAATTTTCCATTGATTCAATTTTATTTTTGAAACATTATTTTCGATATCATATTTTTTTTATAACAAATGAAAAAAAAGAGAATAATGTTTTTTTTTCAACTGTATCACATGGAAATAGGAGTCTTCAGAAGTAGTCTTCAGAAGTACATCACAGAACATGTATGGATACAGCAATGTTTACCAACATAAAATAACTGATTGCTCACAGTCCTATATAAATAGTAATTAAAGACATATCATTTATCAAAGAGGAAATACTGAATCTTTGATAAAATGAACATATTTAAAATTTTGTAAATAGTATTATGAGGAATCAATAATTAAATTTCATTTTCCTTCTTTGAAGAATATAAGCTTTTTATTTAAAACTATCAACAAAGAACAGTTAGTTATTAGCTTTCAAACAAATCGAACATATTGTTTGAGACTTTCACAGCCCAGATTCATATAATTTTTTCCGGAACTGTGTACTATGAGTTATGTCCAGGAAGAATTGTTTTTTGATATTTTATTAATATCCCAAGTATCTTCTTTAAGAAAACTCAAAATAGTAATTCTATCAATCATATACATATCCAGAAATCTTAATAGAAGAATAGACTGTTTGAATTTAGAGTTTCATATCTATCAATTACCAATATAAATAAAATTTTATATATTTATGATGATATTCAATTGATAACCATTGTGAAAAAATTAAAGAATGAGTAATCAATATTCAGTTATAAAAAAGCGATAAAATCTAGAAATTCACAGAAAAAATTGGAGATTCTTAAATGATCGTAAAAATATATTTTAGAAGAGATGCAATGGAAAACATGATAATATCCACGACATAAATATTTTTGATATGATATCTTTTATGATGAAGAAATAGGAAATTAAATCTCTTAAAAATTTTAAATACAGTGAATTATATGATATTTAAATTGCATAATTATTTAAATTGATGTTTATTTTAATCGAACAGAATTGATTTATTAGAATTAATCATTCATTTATTATTTATTTCGCTTATTTCTCAATATAATGGACCACATCCGCTTTTAACATAAAATTTCCAGAAACATTTGATACCAACGAGTTTATGAAATTGTGAAACAATATAGTTTTATTTTTAATATTTATGATTATATTTTATATTTGATTTTTTGAAGATTATTATTTTTACTTTCGAATTTTACAGTATATTTACAATATATTCTGTTATAGTCATAATAATTTCTAAACTAATTGTTTAATGTAGTTATTGTTATTTATATTCAGATTTTATTCAACAATATTTAAAATGATCAATGACTTGAAGAGTCACTTTTATGTTTATCAATTTTAAATAACAGAATAAAACGGTTTGCTTTATTAGTTTGAAATTCATGATATGTGTGTGTCTCATTTCATCAATATATTACTTGCAAGATATCTTAAATATACATATATTTTCATATTCATTATTGAATAAACACAATTATTGTTAAAAACATGTTATACTGTTACTTAGAGATATATGAAAATATATATTTGACTTTTGTCATATTTTATTATTCCCAACTATTACTTTTATCATTTTTAAGAATAATATAATATATAATATATAATATATAATATATAATATATAATATATAATATATAATATATAATATATAATATATAATATATAATATATAATATATAATATATAATATATAATATATAATATATAAGAAATATATAAAATCACAATATATAAAAATACCAGATTTATTTATTAAATTTTAAACAATTGAAATTTGTTAGACAATCTGTTAAAATAAGACACAAAGTAAAATGATTCTATTTGCTTCATAGCTATCACATCTTACTATGCCTAATTTTTAATTCTCACTTTATTCAGAAACTTTAATAGAAACTTAAATTAATTCATAAATGAGATTTAATGAATATTTTTATTTTTATATATTTAATATATAATTTACTAGATTTTCTTTCTCTCTAAAATATACTATAAAAATTCTTTTTTTTCTTTCCATTGTCATGTAATTTCTTTATAATTTTTTTAATAAATAAACTTTTATTAATGAAAAAAAAATGTTACGAATTAAATTAATCGCAAATTACATTTCTATTGCGAGTTTTAATTCGAATCTTTATACATAATAGAAATTTAAAAATAAAAAGAATAGTCTAGCAGAGTTTGAATTTATCGTAAAAGTCTATTTCTATCGGAAAATTTTTGCAATTTGGATATATATTGGACTATTTAGATATAGATGTAAATCATTTCTCCTATCAATAATTATATTTCTATATAATTCTATATAATTCTATATAATATTTATTAGAATTATTTCCTATTAATATTTTCATATTTTTTTAAACGATTTTTTTTTTTTTGATTAAGGAGAATTGTGTTTCAAAAAGAAATTTTTTTGTTTCAATTTTAAATTTTATTGAATTTCAATAATTAAATGAAAGATATAATCTTATTGATGTGTATATATACATAAAATTGTATATACAGAGTGTTATATATCCGTGAGATATATGGTGGATCAATTTTAAAAGCTAAAACAAATACAAAAATTGATATACAAAAATATCTGTTGAGATTTGAATTGTATTAAGGGAAACTAGAGTTAAATGAAAAATAAAATTATTCTATTTTGTTTTTAATAATATTAATTATAATAATATTTATATTAAAAACTATAATTTAATAAATAAACTCTAATTGATATTTTTAATTTTTAAACTATCGATTTTAATTGGAAATTTTAAAATTGATTCTCCAAAAATATTCTACATATGTATTAATACTTTGTATATTAAGGATTAAAAAAAAGTAATAATTTTTTTTCATAAAATATTCTACAATTTTATTTGAACAAATTTTATCTTTCACAACTTCAATATTTATCTTATAATTAAATATATATATTGGATACAATATTAAATTAAAGCACTAAAGAAGAAAAAATTTAATTTTTTAGGTCAATAATCGAAGTAGATTAATATATTATATTAAATTGCTTTCTTGAAAATAATAATTTTGTATAATTATACTAATAATATAGTATAGTAGTATAGTATATTATTAATATAGTATTATATAGTATAGTATTGCTTTCTTGAAAATAGTTTAAATGATATATAAATATGTATGTGTATTTATAAATAATAAATAATCTGTTAGTAACAATAAATTTAACTTATAGTATAGTATAATAGTATAGTATATTAAATTGTTTTCTTGAAAATAGTTTAAATATAGATATATAAATATATATGTGTATTTACAAGTAATTAATAATCTGTCAATAACAATAAAATTTAATTTTTGATATAACTTTTCAAAATAAATTCTGAATTTTTTACATTAATTCATTTTTATCACTTATGTATTTTACATAAAAAAAAATAAATAATGATCTATTAAATTCAATATAAATATTTTATATTCTACATTATATTTAGCGGTAAAATTCTGAATTATATATATTATATATTATACGTATATTATATTTGAAATATAATATAAAGTAGCTAAAATATGTTCTTTTTACAATTATAGGAATACATAATTTTGAGATTATATTCTTATTTATAATATTTTTCATTATACTTTTTTTTATTATAAAAATATAAAATCATTATTAAAATTATTTAAATTATTTTTAATTAATTTTAAAAATTTTTGAAAAATCATTTGAAATTTTTTTCAAATTATATCATTTTTGTAATAATATTATTATTACATTATTATATTATGACATTATATATATTTGGAAACAAATAAAAGTATATGACTTTTATTATTTTTCAGAACTAATATAATTATGAAACTATTCAAATTTTACACATATACTAATATAAAGTAATTTTTCTTTAATAATATAGAAGATTAACTATAGTTTAGATTTTGTTTTATAAATTTTTCTTATGTAAAAAATAAAAAACTGATAATAGAAATACAAAACTTAAATTTTGATCGAAGATTTTCTTCTTTATATTTTAATATTAATTTTTTTTTTTTATCACTAGATTCGAAACTGACCAGATTATTTGCATTTACTAAAGTCAATTAATCAAATACAGATTTACAGCAACATTTATTATCATACGTATTCAATAAGGACAATTCCACTTTAGCTGAAAGCGTAGATAATTCACCATTGCCGCCATCGTCCCTGTCAAAATTCAATTCGCGCCGATTTGATGTAATGCATCATTATGCATCGATTAATTTCCGATAGCAATTTCTAAAGTTGTTCGAAAACGTCAGAACCAAACCATCCACAATTTCATGACAATGCATCAATACTGTTTCACGATCGAATCCTAAATATAGTCCCTCCCATTAATTAGAAATAGGATTAGTATACAGAACACATCTATGTTTTTTAATTTACATTTTGAACAATACTTATGATTTAATATATCGAAGTGCAATTTATGTTTTAATTTATATAACTTAATCTTTCATTTTTCCTTGTTTCTAAATTAAATATATCCATCTTAAAAAACAAAAAGATATGTTTAATTAAATACTATAATCAACTATAACTAATTGCAGAATTTAGAATTAGATATAAAAATATATACAAAAAAGTATAATATATATATAAAAAAGAATGAAGATGATTATAAAAAAAGAAAGAAAAAAAATGAAGTGATTTCCTGTCAGAATATACTACTATTTACCAAAAACTTTTTGATTTTGGTTTGAATTCAACAGAATGATTTGTAAAATGTTTTTTTTTTATTGCGTATATCTAGATAATCATTTTAAATCGAAAAAATTAAAGTCACAATAATCTTAAAAATTTGCGCATTATCAAGTGAAGAGACAAAAATATAGTTAGAATAAGAACTAAAGAGAAAAAAAAAAGATGAAAAAATTATGAAAAAAAAATTCATACATGAATTATTAACATTTATTTAAGTAAAATCATTGGATCATGTTCGCGAATTATATCATGTATTTATATTAAATATTGACATTGCAGAGATATCCTTAAAGGATCATCTTTTAACGAAACAAAAGTATTGCGAATTTATGACATGCTATTATCTTGCTAAGATATAAGATATCTCTGTCTGATATTTATATATATATATATATATATATATATAGATCATTTTATATTTGCATTTTAGACTTTAAATTTTTCATTTATTTGTAATAATTTTAAAAAATTTTACAAAATAATATAATACTGATTAATACTAATATACTGATAATACTAATAATAATATTTGTAAAATAAATAAAAATATTTTTGTTAAAACAAATTATTTTCTTAACTATAATATATATTCTTAACTATATATATATTTACATTTTTACATTTCATATAATATTTCTTAATTTTAAAAATATATTTTGTGTTTAAAAATGTATTTTTTTAATATATTATTAAATTTGAATTTGAAATCATAAATTGAAATAAATATTTTTACAACTTATATTTTTTTTTAAATAAAAATATGATTATGTATATAGGTATATAATTATATAATCAATTTAATTTTTATGTTTGATAGTATTATTTACTAAAGTTAATCAACCTATTCATTCATGTAAAAATAAAATTATTTTTTGAAATAAATGTAATTTATTCTAATGTAACTATTTTTATTCTTCAATTATAAAAATGATTGCAGTAGAACTTCAACTATTATCAATAATTATTATGCGAATATTCTAATATCCATTTTCTAATAACATTCTCTTGAATCTAAAGTTTCTGATATTTGAAATATTATTCTCTACTCATAATAATTATCATAATGAAATAAAATTCAATTTGAAATATTGAACATATATTAAATAATATTAAAATAAAAACACATAAAATCATAGTAAATATTAACATATATTTATTTGATATTAACTATTACTATTGAAACGAAATCAAAATTATAAATTAAAAAATAGCGAAAGCATTACAAACAAAAGTATAATAAAACTACATTAGAAAATTCACAATTAAAAAGATAAAAAATTGGAAAATGGAAAATTATTTGCATATTCCTTTATATATTTAGCAATTTAGCAAAAAAAAAAAAATCATAAAAAGATACTTCTTAATTTATAATAAAAATTTTTATATCATTATTTCAATTGTAAATAAACATATTATTTTTCTTAAAATGTATAAGAATAATTTATCTAAAAAAAATTTGTTTCATTGTTCTATTTGAAATCTATCTAAAATTTTTATCCAAACAATCTTGTCTTCCTATTAATTCAGATAATAGATTTTTTTCAGAAAAAGATTATTTCGAAATTAATTCGAAACAAATTTATGTGTTCTTATATAATAAATAGAAGATAGATGATAAATCTATAATTTTGAAAAAGTCTTCTATGAATATATTAGTATAACGAATATAATATACGAATATAATAAACTCAATTGATTTGATATATATTATAAGATCAATAATTTAAGATTTTCAATGCAGTATTATATATGATATATGCAATATTGATTAATAAAACATACAAAAATCTATTAAATTCTAACGAAACAGGCAAAATATGTAATAAAATACATGTAATAAAATATGTAATAAAATATGTAATAAATTTCTAAAAGATTTTCTTGTTTAATGTCAAATAAGGATCTAAAGTAGTGATAGTTCCATAATTACAAAATTAAAGTGGATTAAAGCTCAATTTAGCTTGAACTCGATTAGGGTTTCGATCGACTTTTCTGCGTACTATAAAACAATGGAATGTCTAATTTAAGCAACGTCTACATCAACACATCGATAAACTCGATAAAGATACATTAGAAAAGCGAAATAAAGCTGTATTGATGAATTTTCTCTTCTCTTATTTGTAAATTTTGATAAATTTTATTTCAAATATAAAATAATATTTTTTATTTGGAAACTATAATTTAATAAATTATATAATTTGGAAAGTAATCTTTAATCATTTTAGAGATCAAAGAAATTGGTTTTAAATAATTTACATTAATATTTGCAAATATAATGAAATATGAATATAATATAATTGATATTATAACACTAGTTTGAATTTTGAATAAATTTAAATCATATTTTACAAAAACAAACTTGAATAACAAATTTACAAATAATTGTTACAATTAAAAATTATTTGAACGATTATTTTATAATATATATTTTATATATTATATTTTATAAAATTTTTACTTAAACAAAATTTTAAACATAATATTATTTTATTTTAAAAAGAAATAATGAAATAATTTAAAGAAAAATTATGTTCTTATTTAAATAAATCAATATATGATAATTTGAAATTATTGAATAAAATGAGAAAATTCTTTATTCAAATAAATCTCTGTTAAATTTGTGAAAAATGAATTTCAAATTATTTATCTTTATAATTCTCAAAAATATAATATTAACAAAATGTTAACAAAATTATTGAAAACTTTTATATGGATTTATATTATATCCTTCATAAGTTTTTTCGCACCACACTAGAAATGACTTTAATCGGTTATTTTTATACAAACTTATCTTATAAGCTTATCTATTAACCATTTATGGCATCGGTTTCAATTGTCCCAGAGCTCTTTTAAAATACGTTTCGTTGGTGACACAGTCTCTTTTAAAACTTTTTTCTATATCGTTCAATATGAATAGCCAAAGCGATATGTTATGTTTTTTTGCTAAAAAAGATGATAATACAAATGATATTGTAGATGAGATTTGTATTGTTTATGCAAATGGTGCTACAACTATTACGATCATCCGAATAGTTTAGAAGAAATGGTTTAGAAGAAATCCGAAAAAATTTAGAACTAATGAAGCTTGCAGCAGCCGCAGCAACAACGGATACGGACTTTATTAAGTTCATGTTCGTTGAAAATGCGCGAGATATCACTAACATTTCCAGAAAAAAAATAGATAATCATATAACCAAAATGAGATATGTCAATCGATGTGAAGTTTGGATTCCACAGCTATTGACGGAAACTGACTTTATAAACTGCGATTTCCTTTTGTAGTGATGTGAAAGAGATCCTTTTTTAAAAATATGCATGGAAAACACTTGATTTAAAGATAATAGACTTTCAATTGTTGCGAAATTTGGACCCGAAAAAAGTTCTTTTATCCATTTGGTGAGATTGGAAAGATATAGTCTATTATGAGCTATTTTCTCAAGATGAAATTATCAATTCTGCAAAATATTGCAATCAGTTTGATAAATTGAAAGACGCTATAATAGAAAAACGGCCAAAATTGACGAACCGATGAGTCCATTATAATGCAAAACCGCATACTGCATTGATTGTAAGAGAAAAGCAGTTTGATTGGAACATTCTATCGCATCTTCTGTATTCCCCTTTTGTACTCCTTGCTATATCCTATTACTTTTTCTTGTTATTAAAAAATTTTCTCCATGATAAACGGTTCCAATTCATAAGCGAAATAAAAACGCATTTTGAGGATTATTTTGCAAATAAATCCCAACAATTTTGGAATAATGAAGCTTCCTGAGAGATAGAAGAAAGTGATAGAGCAGAACGGTTCATATATAAATAATAATCAATAAATTAACCTTAAACAACAAATATCGTAACAAAAAAAAAAAAAAAAATAAAGAAAATCTTATGAATAACACTTTAATATTTTTATGATATCATTTTAATCTTAATTATCAATATACATTAAAATTCGTATTAATTTTCATCAAAATAAAATAAATTCATTTCTTGCGAAACAAGACCATCGCTTTAATTATTCTTTTTTTAATTATGTTATTAACTTTTAATTATCTCCGTGGTGCAATTTCTTTATTAAGATTGGACAAGTTTTTTACCAATTTATATCTGCTTAACAATCAATAATTTTAATTTTGATCGCTGGATAAAATAAATAATTAAGCGCAAGAAGATTATATTTTATGAATGTATAAGGAAATTAAATTATTTATAAAATATATGTTAATATTGTATTTGTAGATTAATTTAGAATTTAGATTAGAAAATAAAAATTATTAATTGAAAAAAAAATTTATTTTTATAAAAATAAAAAATTTGATGAAAATAAAAATATCTTCGTAGATTTTTTGTATATAAAAAAAAATCTTGTTAATTGAAGACATTGATAAACTTAATAAGTTTAAAGATTAAAATAAACTTTACATCACGTAAAATTCTTATATTATATTAAATTCTTATATTTTATTTATTGGAAATAATTTCATAATTTAAAATGCTTTATTAAATACAGCATAAAATATTAGATTTTATTTTCTCAAGTAATATTTTATATTAATTGTTAGAAAAGAGAAAAAAATGAAAAGATAAAATTAAAATTAAATTTAGATAATAAGATAATTTATTCATATCTTTTTTTGATTAAAAAATAAATAAATGAAATAAATATATTTATTTTATTTTATATTTTAAAATAAAATAAATCTAGAAGAAAATATAATTTCAAGTTTAATATAGATCGTAGATGGTTAGAAAAAAATTATTTAAAAGACTTAAAATATTTAATTATTAAATATTTAAAAATTGGAATATTTTGAAAAATATATTCTTCTTTTTAAATCTTAAATATTTTATTAATTAAATTTCATAATATGATTTCAATTAATTCAAAATGAAATGATAAATATTATAATTCTATTATCAATTTTTAATCATTAACGTATATAAATTCTACATTTAACGTTTTGACAAACAAATTGTTTAAATAGCTTAAGAAAATTGCTTAAAAATATTGCTTTGTTTGAATTTACTTTTTGATTTTATCGAAGAAATGTCGGAACTACATCTTAATAATAATTAAATTAAATTTCAAACTAATCTATTGTTTGACGTTCAGGATAATTAAAATCGTTCTTTTTTTAAAGTATCTAATTATAAATTGAATTTAAAAATTTGCATTATATAAAAATTAAAAATAAAAATTTTTAGTAGATGAAATATGAAATATTATTTAAATCATAAAGAATGCCATGATGATAAAAATTATAAATGTTTACAATTTCTCATTTTTATATAAAAATTAATAATAATAAATTAATAAATATACGATTTGTTATTACTATGATTATAATAAAATTATATAATAGATAGATAAAACCAAATGTAAAAAATATGAAAAAATATGAATGTATAGTTATGTAATTTATATATTATATTATATTAGGTAAATTATATACCATTATAGAGAATTATAATTGTTCGCACCTACAATATTGTATTGTAATAGATTGTTAGAAGTGTATAGACATATGAATGCTCTTTTCTGAGGTGAAGAAGTTAATACTTATTAATTATTGATGTATTTTCTTCACAATGAATGGACTATTTAGTGCGATACGCGTATCTATAAGAGAGCTGAATCTCTCACAATGTTACAGATGATCGTGTATAGTGCGTAATTATAAATAAATTGTGTATTGTCATATTCGGAGGTTAAACTATGAAAGTAGATTATATTCACAATGAGCGATAATTAGATTCTTTTTTAAGTCACAATAGGTAATCGATGTTCAAAATGTGATGTAGTATTAGAATAAATTTAATTGTTTAATTGTTATATTCGATAGTTAGATTATGATGTGTTTACAATGAAACTAGTGAAGCTCGTGCCTTTCCTTTGTAGTTCAATTGAGAGTTCAATTATAGTTTCGGGTACGATAATAACTAATATCGCAGTTACTGCCTAACTCGCGACTAACTTAAAAGAAAATTTCTCGAACAAGAATGATTGAGTTAGCTGAATTAGCCATTTTTGGAATCGGGCTCAGTTCTATCTCAAATTGAAGTGTATCAAAAATATACAATAAATTGTCGATTAAATTCTCAAAAATGGTAGTTTTCTCAGATAACATCCTTTGTTTAGGTTTAATAGAGGTTTAAAAGCGATAATAAAAAAATGGTTTCTATAAGGAATTTCTCTGAATAAATTGTTTATAAATCTCGCGAGTAATAAATATGAACACATATAACATAAATTTAACTATCTTATGTTATTATATATTATTTTCACTCTCTTGCTGTAAGCTATAAAATTATTTTTAATAGATTTAAAAAATTATGCAATCTCGAGTGTAAACATTATTATTAAATATTAATAATAAATATTCTTGATAGAATGAAGGCGTTGTTTTAGTACGAAATAATGCAAAGAGAATATAAAAAAGAGAAAATTCAAAAAACTAATACTCTTAAGTAGAATGTAGGAATTCAGGGATGCATAAATAAAATAAGTAGGATTTTTCTATTCAGAAATGTTAGTCTGTCAGTGTCTAATCTTTTCCCTTTTTCTTTTCATCCCCTTTTTTGTTTCTCAATATCAACAAAGTTATCATCTAATCGAAAAGCTGTCAAGAGTACGATATTCAATATTATTGTTACGATATTCAAATTATTTAACAAGATTTAAAAGTTATTTAGAATTATAAATGAGAATCGAAATTCAGAATTGAATTATACATGATGATTCGAATAACAAATAATTTCTGATATCACAATGTGAACAACTTAATTAAATAGTTCTTTGAAATTTATATAATTATCATTTCCATAGGCAGAAATTTTACATATATATTTTTTAGACAATACTATATGATTAATATGATTAATATTAATATATATTAATGTTAAAAATATTTTTTCATTATTTATCATTGTTTTAGTAGTGCAATTTATATTATTTACGATTGTCAAAAAATATTTTATTTTAATAAGGAGTATACTTTATTATAATAAGGAATATATATATATAGTCATATTATAATAAGGAGTATACAAATTTTATCGATAAATGACGATAAAAAAATGGTTTGTTTCCATTCAAATTGAAATCATCTTGGCTAATTTAAATATCTTATTTTATTTCATTTAAATATCTTATATTATTTTTTTTATTTTATAGATACTTTACAAAAAATTCAAAGAATATATAAGAACATATCATATATTATATTTTTATTAATTCCAATTAGATTTAAATTACATTTTAAATTATACTAAATTATATTTTAATACTTGTTCGATTTCCATATTATTTTTGCAATACAAAGATTTAAAAATTAAAAATTATTATAATATGTGTTATAAATTTAGAAACAACTCATTCAAACTTCGTTCTTGAGCAATAAATGCTCATTAGATTTATGATTTGCTTATTCTGAGAAGTTTCTCGCATGAAAACTGTTTTTCATCATTATCGGTCACCGGTCTTCCATTAAGTCTGAATAAAGAATAATGTTTAGACTATTTTTGAAAAGACTTTGGCGATATTTTCAATTGTACATTTTCTAACATACTTTAGTTAGAGTTATACGATTCTAAAGATAACATATTTTAGATACAGTTGATTTAATTAACTAACCATTTTATTTTCTGTCAGGAAAATTTATAATAAACATACGCTAATTAATTTTTAATTATTATTGTATTTTTGTATGATGCTGATCATCAGCTTATAATAATTCAAAAAATTTTCTTTTAGCTTGAGAATATTGCAAGTCAAGATGTTTGACGTGATCTTATTAATTATTATCGTGTTCCTCGATGCTCCTAACTGGATTATAATATGCGGATAGTGTTTAAAATTATTAAAAAAAGTTCATAAAGTAGTTTATATCATTAAATATTTATTATATCTATATTTTTAATTATTAAATTGTTAGATTTAAATCAAGCAAATGTCTCATTATATGAATATTTATATTATTATTGAATTATATTATATATGAATATTATATTTTTAATACTTTATAATTTTTAAATAATTAAATTTGTATATATTTATATAATATTATATAAATATAAATATAAATATAAATATTATATAATATTATTACTTTTATTTGTTTTTAATTTTATATCTATTCATAATCGAATATTTTATATTTTTATAAACGAAATTAGAATTTGTAATATAATCAAGTTAACTCAAAATTTTTAATAATTGCTAGATAATAAAATAATTTTTTATTGTCATTCCGATAATCATCTTCCAAATTCCAAAAATTACTGATTCATACTATTTTCTTTATGATTATTTGTTTCAATATTGTTATTTTCTTTAATAATAAAAATTTTTTAATAATAAAAAAATTTTAAAATATTCGATTCTTTCAACTTTTTTAACATAAAAAAATTCTTTTATCTTGATGAAAATTTTTTAAAAGATAGAAAAATTTGACTTCCATTTTCCAAAAATGTCAAAATTTTTTTTCATTCCACAATATTGGATTATTACTTCCGTCGTATTAAGAATTTTAATAAGAATCTTTTTAACTTGGTTACAAAAACTAACAAGAAATGAAATGAAAAAAATCGTAAATTGAATAAAAATTCACTGAATATTAAATCAGATTTTCTTATTTATTCAATCAAATAATAAAAGTTTATAAATATGAAGAAATATTTTTTGTTATTAAATGAATATGATATGAATGATTATATTCATAAACTAATATATTCATATATTAATATAAGTATGTGCTTATATAAGACGATTTATTATAAAAACATGAATTTTTACAGATTAAAACCAACATTGTTGAATATCTAATATGTAAATCAACAAATAAATTATATTTACCTTTAATATTTGTTTTAAAAGAATACATGTTTATTGGCTAATAATTATACATAGTATTAGAATTGATATATAATAAATTTCAATTTGATTGTATATTATATTTATAATAATAACAAAGAATTGATACATATATATAATATTAAAGAGCCCAAGCCAATCAATATTAAAGATATAAAAGAATCGAAAATGGCTATTGATTGCTTAATCTTAAAATCGAATATAAGAAAATCAGATATGAACTTTTGCAATTTGTGCAAAAGCAATTCGTAAATTTGTTTCATATTAAGTAAGATGAACATGTTTGATAATATTTATAAAAGAGAAATAGTATATGAATGAGACAGTTTCTTTTAAGATAAAATAACAAAAAAATTAAAAATATAAATAAGAAATAATAAATTTTATTTATAATTTGTTAAAAAAATCAACTATTTTTAATAGTATTAATAAATTTTTTTTATTTATTATTTATTTTTTAAAAATGTTTTTTTATTTTATTTATAAATTGATGATGGAGTACAAGTATTTATGAAAGGAGCAATATAATAGATTAAAATAACATTGGAAGTTAATTGAATTTTTTTTAAATATAATTTTACATAAACATTATAATCTTATTTGTTTCAATTTTTCTACATAAATTTAATATTAAATTACTTATGTCATTCATAAATATAATAGAAATATCGGAAATCTAATTTATTCAATTACTAAATTAAAAAAAAAATATTTCATGTTATTGTTTTTGAAAAAATATATGATTAAATATAATAATTAAACAATAAATTAAAAATAAAAGTATTACATACTATTAAAAATAACAACTTTGCAAATAACAAATGCAAAACATTTTGAGAAAAATTCTTTTAAACTAGAAATAAAATTAATTATTTGTAGTTATTATAACGAGTATCTTATTAATCATGAATATGTTATAATATAATTAGAAAGAAATATAATTTATTTTATTATTATTATTGTAGAAAAATTCACGATTTTTAAGATAATTATAATGTTTTATATTCAATATATATCTCATTTATATCATTTTTCTACATTTAATCTTTAAATTTCTCATTTTCTAAATAAAATATATATTTGAAAGTATTCTAATTCAATTAAATATGTTTTAATAAATATTTTATATTTTCCAATTCAGTTTTATTATAATGAAAGGAAAAAAGATCAATTTATAAAATATTTCTAAAAATTATAAAGAATATAAGAGGATTGATGAAAATATGTTGGTTATAATGACGATTAAATTTGGAAAAATATGGTTATATAAATATAGTTGATTAATTAATTTAATGTATTTGTGATGTAACATGATTTTATGCATCATTAGCATTAGCTAATGTTACTACATAATACTACGATAGATGGTAATTTTAACTCAATAATTGCACTGCATGGATGCCACTATTGGCTCGCGTAGATCCTTAACTCGAATACTGACCATTGCCATTAAGCGGCCAAACTGTAATTCTCATTAGTATTAATTCTGCTATCAAATATAACTATTAAATTAAGAAAATTGTACTTTCGATTTTTTTCAAATAATTAAAAAATGGCTGGATTATAATTTATTTTGTATCTATAATTTTAATTCTACCATTCCGATTAAGATTATTTTTTATTTTTTATTTTTTTTATTATTCATCATTGAATTGCGACATCGGTTTGATCGGTTTAACATCGTTTTGATACATAATAATTGTTATAGAAAATATGTTTGATAAAGAAAAATTTATTATTGAAATTAAAAAACGATCTACATTATATATAAAAATGAAAGAATATTCTAATGATAACATAAAAACCTAAAATATAAACTTAATACAAAAATTTTTATTTTAATAAGTCAATTCGACATCTTAAGAAAAAAAATAAATAAAGTTTTTTTTTTATATGGCATGATATATAGAAAAATCATAAACAAGGGAAATATTGAAAGAAAAATTAGTATCAAAAGTACTAATATAAATAAATATTATTTAGCTTTTTTCTTTGATCAAATAATTAATTATAAATCGTCTTGCATTTTGTATCATATTTTTTAAAGTTAAAATATAAGATAATTTTGAATTGTATTATTCAATTTAATTATTTCAATATTATCCTTTTCACGAATGTTTTTTTCAATTACAAAAAAATTAAAAAAAAATCGACAATAAAAAATTCGTTTTTAAAATATGCAGCGAGTCGATAAAAAGATTCTAGGATAAAAATTTGAAGTGTTCTATCTTTCTTGATAGAAATGCAATTTTCGCGAAAATGCAAGAAATCGTGTGGGAGAAGCGACATGTAGTGAAAATTTTTCCAAGCGTTGCATCATCTCTTTACAGGTATCATGTTTGCTGTCAATCAAGGTGTGTCTATGCATAAACGATATGAAAGCTTCAACATTGAGACAAAGAAAAAGAGTATAAAAAGAAAGCTGAAAAAATAAAATATTGATTTCGTTTAAAATTTTAAAATATTGTATTGAAGTTTGTTTATTGTTTGTGATTCAATAATTATCACTGATATAATCATCAATTCATATGCGTTTGTATTAAATACGTGCAATTAAGCAATAGAAAAGCAAATAATAATATGTACATCGACTGTTAATTAATGAATATTACAAAGACAATGAAATATATTTACATATCGCAATTTTGATAGAAAAAATTTTTCATTTTCAACTTTTTAAAAAGCAGAAAATATATCTCATGCCATTTAATTTTTCTAATTGATTGTTAAAGTCTGATAATTGTACGATAATTTGATTCTTTTTTAGAGCAATATATAATTTTAAAAATATTCTGTATTTTTATTTATTAAATTATTATTCATAAATTTTCTAAATTTAATTTTGAATTTTAATTCAATTTTGAAAATTTTTTATTCTATTTAGTATATTTATATTTAAATATTTAATAAATTGATAAAAATGTTGATTTATTTAAGTTATGCATAATTTAATATAAAACGGAAATAGAACATCATTGTAGTTTGTCAGATCATTATGATCGTATTTAGCTAGATATTGTGATTCAGCCTAGAATATATAGAATAGTAGAACTTTATATATAATAAATTTTCATAATATGTAATCATATATATAATGGTATTAGATAGAATTCCCTAAGTGTATGATCCTTTTGAATTGAATTCATGACAATAATAATTGAAAATTAAATATTAATTAAATAGCTATTGAATCTTTAGATGAATTTTTGATAAACCTTAATATATAATAATAAATAGATGATAGTTTGGAAAATGGTTTTGTACTATAGAATTTCGATTCTACAGCCTATTACTGGTTAAAAATTGCTAGATACATCTGCGCCTCAATCCCGCATTTATAGAGACTATATCTGATAGGATTTCATGCTAGGTATTGAAACGTCGATAAATATTCGAGATAATACTTTTCAAATAATTTCCATTATATTTCAAATTTGAATTCAAATTTTATATTTTTATAAATTGTTGCGGTATACGATATTCGAAGAAAATTTGTTTCCTGTGTTAACAATTGTAGATACGTAATCAAATTAATGATCATGGAGAAGGATGAATTGAATAAATGCTATGTATTGAATAGTAATTATAATTTAGAATATTGTTTATTTAATTATAATTTATTTCATAATAATTATGATTTAGAGTATTGTTTATTTAATTTCTGATACTTGTGATATAATTTTATGATATGAATTGAATTCTTTTATTTTTAAATTCGAAAAATTCAGCGTGGATTTTTTAAAAAATTTTTAAAGATTTCGCGTTCTCTCTTCCACTATACATTCAACGTGTTATATTTCTAAAAAAATTTTTATTTTTTTTAGAAATACTTTTAAACTTCACATGAGTTGTAAAATTTTCAAAGTTTATAATAAAATCTGAAGCGCGAAAAATAACTGCAAATAACTGTCAATCAAAAATACACGAAAAAACATATATCGTTTTAAGCTAGCACTTGATGGATTAGATTTTATTTTCTTCTATTTGAAAATTTAATTATTTGAAAATAATTAAATTTTTAATTATATCGTAAATCTTGCCTTAGAAAGAATTTAGATAAATATTTATATAATATCTTTATATAATAATAATTTGAACTCAAATTAATTATAAAAATTTAAATTTTTTGTTAAATACATTTTCACTTAAATTTTATAAAATCATATTATTATTATTTCTCAGTTTTAAAATTTAAAATAAAATTCGGATTTTATTATTAAATTATTATATAAACATTATTATTATATTATTAATTATTAATAATTAATATTATTATGTTATTACTATTATAACATTGACAGTAAAAGGTTATTTACTTATTAAAAATTTATATATATATATTATGTACAAAAATACAGAATGCATATAATACAAAAAAAGATATAAAATATTTATATTTAAAATGAAACAAAAAACAAATCTTTATTTTATTTTCAGGTTTTTTTTCTATTTTTTATATTTACAAAAAAATTTAAATCTAATTTTAAATTTAAATTTTAAATTAAAAATTTAAATCTTTAAATTTAAATTTGAATCTACATAACTCCGTAATTTAAATATTATTGATATTATTATATTATTTTTATTTTATAAAATCTATCTATCTATACTACACACAAACACACACACATATATACACACAATGTAGTATATTATACTACTATATTATACTACTATATTATACTATACTATACATATTATAATATATAATAATTATAATTAAAGAATGTACTTAAAATATATTTAAAATAAATAATTTAATTCTTTATCTTAAATATTTGAACTATTGATTTTTCTTAGTTCATGTTATTTATTAATAATAAAATAAAAAAAAGAAGAAAGAAAAATATTTTTTAAAAACAAAAATATTATGTCTCAAGATCATCTAAAAGATAGTCAAGAAGATAAGTCTGAGAAGATAATTATGGTTGTTATTTTAAAAAAATACATCTACATGTATTGTTATTGATAATATAAATATAAAAATATAATATAAAAAAAATTGTTTGAAAAAAATTTTAAAACCAGTTATTTGTTTATATATAATCATTTTATATAACTTTATGCGTATAGTTGTTCATCGAAAGATGAAAATTAGAAGAACTAGCGTTTGCTTGAGGTGATGATAAGTTATGAATTCGTTCAATATTTTCTTTCTTTTCGATTTAGTAGTTTTTCAAAATGAAATATTTCTTCCTTCACGTACAGTGCATTTCACTTAACTTTATCATCTCAACTTCCGGAAATACGATGATTCTCTTTTTGAGAGACAAATATTGACGTACAAGATCTTTTCTCTTTTCTTCTTTTTATTTCTGTTTCTTTTTTCTTTTTGTTTGAAGACAAAAATATCAATTAAATTAGAGTTTATTAATTTGATATTAATAGATGAAAATGATATGTAAACGAATATGCAATTTTATGATAATTTAATATCCAAGAAAAAATACGAAATATATTTTGGTACATTTTTAATTCATGGTAATTTTAAAAATATAAACTAATAATTATTTTATAATAAAACTTCAAAATAAAAATATGACTATATTTTTTTTATAAATTCTTTTATCTTAAATTTTCAAGAAGGAATTTGTAAAATAAAAATTTATAATAACAATATAAAATAATATTAAATTTTTTAAAATAAAAGAATTGTATTTGAATATATTAAAAACTTCTACAAATAGTTTTCGAGATAAAAATATAATAATAAGTGCAAATTTGTTTCATAAACCTGAATCAATAAAAATTGCAAAATAAAGATCTATTAATTTAATTTGTAACTAGCGAAATGATCATTTAAATTCCTTTTCCTTTCAATTTCACATTGATTACATTACATTTGAGTTTAAAAATTTCCGATATCGAAATAAAAAAGTGATCAATCAATGTAAGTGAGTAAGTGAAAGATTCTTATAATAATAGAGTATTCATTTAGTAATATTCATATTGATGTAATAATATATGTTTTTATTATTGAAAAAATAAATGCATGAAAGTTATAAACACTATGACTTTCATTATAATTCAAAAAATATAATTATATTAGCTTATTTACCGAAATGTACATTCGTTCTGGATTATTTAGTTGAAAGTTCGTGTTTAAGTTTTTTATGCTATAATAAATTTTGCTCCATGGCTATAAAAATATAGTAGTAAGCTTTCTTATGCCTTATAATAGTATGAAACGCGAACAGGAAACTGCTCGTAACATATTGATGATAACGAATTCGCGACTTTCATGAGTATCTAAAAAAAGAATAAATAATCTAAAAAATGAAAAAATATATGAGAATAAAAAGAAAAATATATGATACTTTTATTTTGATAATTTCTTTTTTTCTTTTAATTTTTAAAAATATATTTATCTTTTCATATTTTTATTTTAAAAAAAATTTATTTTAATATATTATTTTAAAAAAATGTTTATTATATTTTTTTATAATAAAATATTATGTTTTTAATATTTATAATAAATGCAGAAAAAGACTGATATTACTTGGTATTGATTATTACAGTATATTAATACTTTTTTCGAAATGAATTTCTAAATTTATTGAAATTATTTATCATATTAAAATATTTATAATAGAATATTTTTTGATTTTTTCTTTAAGATTGATATTTGTTTCAATGACAAAAAGCAAAATGAAATATAAAAGAATAAAGTATATAAGAATATAAAAAATATTATAAAGATAATATAAAAATAATATAAGAATAATATAGAAAAAAATTTAAAAGAAATATTATTTATTTAGATAAAAAATATCAATCAAACATAAATTCCAATATGAAAATATTCGAGATGTAAACATAATAATCAACGAAATTTTCATATTATTTTATATTTTTTCGTGATTGAATAATTTGTTATTAATATAAATATAAACAAATTTTAATTATAGATATGTAAAAAAAAAAGTTTACAAAAACGTATATTAATATACATATATTCATTAACATTTATATTTCTTTATTTATAACAATTGAAATCTAATATAAAATAAATCTTTATTTTATTAATTGAAAAATATGAAATTTAAAGATAATTTAAAGGCAAACTTGTATATATAATATATATAATAAATATTTTACTATAATTATATGTTCATATACGTACCAGAATAATCCATCTATTCACAATTCAAAATTAATGAAAAAATGAATATATCTTGACAGAAAAAATATTCCATTCATACAATAGATATCTATCCATTTTGTAAACTTTTGGAAAATATGACAATCTTCAGTCACAAAATTAAAATTCATATTCAATATTTTAAAAGCTTTTTACTAAAAATATGAGCTTATAAAGAAATGACATTTAATTAAAAATTTTTAATGATATATAATGATATATGATTAATAATTTATATATTGCGATATCTAATATTTAATTATTTTTTATTATATTCCTAGGGCCAGATAATTTTTCTGAATTTAATTGATGAATTCAATATTGATAATATTTGGAATTTAGTTAAAATTTAGTTGTATATTTACAATCATCAAATTAAATAATTTTAAAAAAAGTAGATATTTAGCAAAAATAAAGAATATAATGAAACATTCTATAAAAAATATATAATAAAAATAAAGATAGAAAACAAAAATTATTAATATATAATGTACACTTACTTTGATAATTAAATTTGATAAAGAAAGAATTTAATAGTTAATAAAAATTATGACTAAATATTAGATTATTAAATTTTATTAAAAAAAAATATTAGATAACGAAAAGTATTTGAAATTATGATCCTAATTTTTTGCTTAATTTACAAAGTGTATATAAATATAACAATTAAGGAATTAAAAAATAAAATAAATCTGCAAGAATTAATTTTATTTTTATTATATTATTTTATATTTATATAAAATTATATAATTATATAATTTAAATATTTTAATTTTTATATTATTTTATATTAGTTATAAATCTAATATTACATATAAATATAATATTACATATATCTATATATCAAAACTAATTTACTTCTTATAAATTATTATAATGTCATAAGAAAATAATATGTAAAATTATGTATATTTTATTTTATAACTACATTAAATAAATTCAACAAATAATTTACAAATACAAATACATTACATTTTCATTTGTCTCAAAAAAAGAAATATTTTGTTCAATTAACAAATTATACAGAAATTATTTTAATATGAAAGTGCTGAATGAATGTATGAATCTGTTTGAATTTGTTTATTATGCAATTTTATTATAAATATTTCTATATTATTTAATCTAATTATTATAATTGATTTCTATTCCTAAATTTTAATCTAAATTATATAATGTAATAATAATAAAACTAATATTTAAGCAAATTAGTAGCAAGTAGCAAATTTAAGCAAATTTAAATTTTAGTATTGATTATTAATACTAATTGCTATACTTCCCTACTATTACTAAGTTAGATTAATTACATGATAATATATGGTGATTTGATGGCAATTCTAATCCAATGAATTCTTGTCTCTCATCTTGTTCGGAAATATTGCATTTAATAATTCATTGTATATTTAACATAATTATATTAAACATAAAATTTTCGAATTTATAGAAAAATATGAATTTATATTTAATCATCAAATTTTCAAATTTATAGAAAAATATGAAAAATTTTGACTAATTCTATTGAATTCGTTTTTTGTTTATTATTATTTTTTGTTGTTATTAAACTTTTTTTCAATTAGAATGAATAAGAAACAAAGAAAATTTTATTTATTTTTAAATTTTCAAATATTTTTATTATTTAATATTTTAAATATTTTAATTCCTTATTTCCAAATAATATTATTTCTGTATATTAAAACATTTTTTTTATCAAAACAGTTTTTTTAAATTTCAGAAAATCATCATTTTAAGATCTTTCTTTCTAATGTAAATTCAACATATATATACACACATACATATTTTTTATTGTTTATAATTTATATATATATTATAATTATCTAATATTACAATTATAAACAATAAAAAAAATATATAATTTAATATACTCTCTTTTAGTAATATTGTGAAAATTTTATTTGACTTGATCATTATTCATTGAAAAGTAAATAATTTTTTTAAATAAATTTATATTAAGTTTTAATCGAATTTTTTAATTTTAGTTAAGTTTGTGATTTTCCAACGTAAAGATCAGATTAAAAGAACTAATTCAAATTTGCAAATCATTAAATCGGCTAACAATTAAATGAATTTTTAATTTAAAAAAGTTTTTAATTTTAAAATAAAATTAAATATAGAATTAATATAAATTAATTGATGTTAAATAAAAATTTATTTAATTTCTGATTGTATAATTTATATTGTATTTATTACGTTATAAATTACGTTATAAATTTTATTATATAACATTAATAAATTTTTATTATAACGATTTAATCTAACCTAAGCTAACTTGTTAATAAATAATGATATTGTTTTTCTTAATAAATAATGATTATTAAATAATATCTTATATGTAATTTTTTAATCTCAATACTATTTAGTGTGATAATCACAATATATTAAGAAATCATCAAAATTGGAAGATGATTCTTTTTTATAAATATTTACTATAAACTATAAAATAATAATTAAAGTAGTTAATTTATAATTTTATTATAATTTTTTGTTTTATATGTATTTATGTTATTACTTATTATTATCTTATATAATCTTATTTTATATAATCTTATTATATAATTTCTTTTTATATAATCTTAAATAATTATATAAAATTATAAATTTATAATAAAATATAATAATAATTTACATTATCATTTACATTGCTATATTAATATAAGATATATAAGAAAATGAATAAGATAATAATATTTGTCAGTGATAATATATAATTTCACATTAATGAAACTACATATACAATGATTGAAGTCAAAATGATAATAACTCGTGTATTCTTGAAACATTTACAGCATCAAAATTAGTCATCAAATGATATAAAGTAAGAAAAGATTACTTTGAAAAGAATAATGCAATAAGTAAGAAAGAGAACAAAATGATTAAGAAATGATATTTTATATTAAAATGTATGTAAAACACATATATTATATAAATAATAATATATAATACATAAATATAAATAAATAATTAAAAAATAATATATATATATATAACGTATAATATGTATAAATGTTATATGTATAAATGTTATATAATTTTTTATTTGAATATATTTGAATATAATTATTTGTTTGATTATCCAATTATTCTGAACAAAAATAAGATATAAACCAGATTAAATTGTTTATTTTATCAACGAATAATCTTATAAATATTCAAAACAATAAATGTCTTTGGTTCAACGAGAATAATATTATGTAAATTATGTAATAATATATAAAAATATTATGCAATAATTTTTGTTTGAACAATGTAAATGCAAATACATACTATTTGTTATTTGTCTTAAATGAGGAAATATATTATGATCAAATAATACTTGAACCAAGAGTCGATATTATGTTGTTTGCCTTTAACCATTCAAATGTTTCACATGCCAATTTAAATTATAACTAAATGATCAACTCTCTTCCGGATGTACTACTGAAATTCAACAAACTATTATAGTAATAATTCTGATCGAATAGTTTCACCCAATTGTTCATAAATTTTAAGTTTATCTTAGAACAATGAAGAATAAGTTCTATTTATACTATTGGGTTGGCAACTAAGTAATTACGGATTTCACTCATAGATGGCTTCAGTTGAATTTTTAGGTTTGCTGGCTTAGTCCAAATGTAAAACATATTTTGTTATTTGATAGTTGGCAATTCAACTATCAATTCAATTAGTAAAAAAAGTTTTTTGATCGGTTGCGTAGTTTTCGTTTGGCGTTCGTTGAAAAATGGAAAATCAAAAGGAACATTATCGTCATATTTTTTATTTTGGCAAAGGGAAAAACGCATCGCAAGCTCACAAAAAGTTATGTGCTGTTTATGGCGACGAAGCCTTAAAAGAACGGCAGTGTCAAAATTGGTTTGACAAATTTCGTTCTGGTGATTTTTCATTTAAAAACGAAAAACGCTCTGGTCGTCCAGTTGAAGTTGATGACAACCTAATTAAAGCAATAATCGATTTGGATCGTCACAGTACAACTCGTGAGATTGCAGACAAGCTTCATGTATCACATATATGCATTGAAAACCACTTAAAACAACTTGGCTATGTTTAAAAACTCGATACATGCGTTCCTCACGAACTGAAAGAAAAGCACTAAAAGCAACGCATTAACAGCTGCGATTTGCTAAAGAAACATAATGAAAATGATCCATTTTTAAAACGACTGATAACTGGCGATGAAAAATGGGTTGTTTACAACAATATCAAGCGGAAAAGATGGTGGAGCAGGCCACGTGAACCAGCTCAAACATCAAAAGCTGGTATTCATCAAAAGAAGATTTTGTTATCAGTTTGGTGAGATTACAAAGGAATTGTCTATTTTGAACTCTTACCAGCCAATCGAACGATCAATTCTGTTGTCTACATTGAACAACTAACCAAATTAAACAATGCAGTTGAAGAAAAGCGGCCCGAATTGACAAATCGAAAAGGTGTTGTATTCCATCATGACAATGCAAGGCCACACACATCTTTGGTCACTCGGCAAAAATTATTGGAGCTTGGTTGGGATGTTTTGCCACATCCACCATATAGTCCTGACCTTGCATCATCTGATTACTTTTTGTTTCGATTTTTACAAAACTCCTTGAATGGTAAAAATTTCAATAATGATGATGATATCAAATCGTACCTGATTCAGTTTTTTGCTAATAAAAACCAGAAGTTTTATGAACGTGAGATTATGATGCTGCCTGAAAGATGGCAAAAAGTCATTGATCAAAATGGGCAACATATTACAGCATAAAGTTATTTAATTCCATGAAAAAATTGTCTTTGATTTTCTAAAAAAAATCCGCAATTACTTAGTTGCCAACCCAATATATTAGTGTTCGAAATTTGTTTGTGTTCGAATTTTTTGAACGATTTAAACATTAAATCATTATTATCTTTTATCATCTTATCTTTTTTTATATATATTTTTAAAAAATAATTAAATTTTTATATCATTAAGAATGAATAGTATAAATTATCAATGATTAAAGAAATGGAATAATTAACAGTAAGTTATAATTAATATATATATAGTTAATAATTAAATTAGTTAATAATAAGTTAACAACAGCAATAAATATATAAAGGAATTATTATCGATAAATGGATAATTACAAGATTTATGACTTATTTATTCAGGAAAGATTTTCTCCTATTATTGCAGCATTGATTTTTTTAAGACTAGAACGATAGGTGTAAGATAATGTTGTTAAAGAAACGTTATTTTTGAGATATTTAGATAATATTTGTAATTAAATGTTTTTTTAAAAATATTATAAGTCTGGCTAAAGTGTATATACAAATGAGAATAATATATTTTAGTCCAATGACAACTAACATCACTCTTGAGGAAATTTATAGTAAATACATGCAAATCAATCTTTAAGCATTATGCAATATTCGTTTCAGATCTAATTCGAGAAATTACTTCTTCAGTTTCAGGAATATCATCATTTAGGAAGCTGATCCGCGACATCATTGGCATTTATTTTATATATTTATATCATTTTTATTGATTTAATTAAATTTTGAAGTTCGCGCAAAATTTATCTCCTTTTCTAACATAAATTGGCATTTTTACTCATGAGAATCAACTTTCATTACTATTCCTATTGTCTATTGAAATGAGATATTTTCGGAAAAATCTATTTGAAAATATAATTTCAAATTAACTACGAAATCGATATTGTTATTTTTTTACAAATATAATACAAAATGTAATGTATATATTTAAATAATTAAAATATTTTGCTTTGGGTATCAAAACAAATAAAAGATATTAAATTATAAATGATAATAAATATAATATCGCAAACAGAATATTTCCAATTACTATAAATAAATTTTTATATATTTATGCTTAAGACATAAGTAAAAAATAAAAACAGAATTTAATAAAATTCCGTTGTTGCAAAATAATTTTTCTTTTAATCTTTCCTTTCTCTGTTATAAGAATAGCCAATATTAAATATTACAAAAATCCCATGATATATCACTATTTATATATATATCCAATTAATTGTACCTTTTATAAAATTTTCAAATTAAGAGTAAAAATTGAAAATTTTATAGAAGATTAATAATAAAAGATATAATTATATTACATTATTTAAAAATTAGTTTTTTTATTTAAACTATATTAAACTGTTTATTAAAACTGTAGATTTATAAAATCTATTGCTGTAGATTAAATATCAAATTAATAAAAATTAAATAAGATATTATATTATATTATAAATAGAATAAATTTATTAAATTATATTGTAACTCATCTATTAATAGATGTCAAAATCTTAAATATTCAATTATTAAATATCATACTTTATTTTTCGAATTATGAAATAAGCATTATCGTTAGAATATTATTAATACAATATTACAATATTAAATTCTTATCGATAATCTATTACATATATTTATAAAAAAAATTTTTTTAAATAAGATTCGCTTCTAAATTGACTATAATTTTTTTATTTCTTTCGTTTTTCAATTTTGGGATTATTTCTTATCATTCTTAACATAAAATTCATTTAATGTTCATTTAGGCATATCACAAATTAATTTAAATGCATCCGATTAAAAATATTTTTTATTAAAAGGTAAGAAACATTAAGAAAATAGAAATAAAATTAATAAAAATGAAAAATAAAAGAACAATGTATAAAATATTTATTATTTATAAGAAAAAAATTATGATAGAATAAAAATTGAAATTAAATGTGATATGATAAAGATAGCAATAATATATAAAGGAATTAAATTTTAATTTTAAAAATAAATAATTCTTGGTATTCTTCATATTTTTTGAATAATCCAAAATAGTTATATTTAAATAATAGGAAAAGTATATAAAAAAATACACATAAATTCATAAAAAATAATATATATAATTATCTAGTTTTTAATATTTAATAATGTGCATATATGAAAACATAAACATAAATAAATATTATAAAAACACTTGTATTAAAAAACTTTCTAAAAAATTTAATTCAGAGAAATTTCTTTTTCGTCTTACTAACAGAAAAATCTCTTTTTCTTGAATTCTTTCTTGATGCATTGTAAAATATAGATAAAATGTCATTTTAATTTTATTCTTGAAAATGTATTTTTGTTATACATAAAAAATAATAATTCTATTGTAAATATAAATAAGAATAATTAATAAAATATTAAATTTTCAGATTTAGAAAACAGTTAAAAATAATTAATACGCAATAGAAAGATAATCAATTTTAATGTTATTATGATTTAATATTATTTTTGAAATATATAAAATAATTTAAAAATGAGAATATGATTAATATTTTGCATTAAAATAAACATTAACTTTTTATAATAATTTTTTAAAATTTTTTAAAGTGGTAGATTCATTTTTACAATTTATTTTTTTTTATTACAGAATTTTTCATTTTTGTTTATTAAAATTTTGTTAATTAAAAATTTTTATTTAATATTTTTACAAAAATATTTGAATTTTATATTGAATTTTTTTCTGAAAAAAATTGTGTAGAAATCTAAAAGTGCTATTATTGCAAACTTTTTTATTTAAAATTCATCTAAAATGTTAACAAAAAGTATTATTTTTTATCAAATTCTGTGCAACTAATTTTTTATTTTACGTATTCAATAATAAATTTCCAAATTTTCAAAATAAAATTGCTAATATACAAATATAACTCGATATCGTATCATCTATATTAATAATTCTCGTTTCTAAGAGAATTAACCATATATTAACGACGTTTCTCATTCCCGGAAGACATAAACCACGTAATAATTTTAGCCGGTAAATAATGATTTCAATACAATACACGTTACGAATGGTTGAACTGTATCGCGTTAATAATAACAATATTAACGGAAAGCGAGCCAATATGTCAGCATTGTTAATGATAATAACTGGCCCAGTAATGTTGTGAGTGCGAATACACTTTATTGATAGAATTTCATGATTAATGGAAAAGCCAATAATCATGATCGTAGCTCTGAATCGCTAAAAGGTGGTTGTAATTTCTATAGCTAGAATAAGGTTATTGTGTTTCACTTGTCAAATTAATCTGTAATTTATTCGAATGTTGATAACATTTTGCAACAATGATATACCCAATTGTCAAATTACAATCCGTTAATAATAATTGATATCATAATTTTTGATTATTTAATTGATTGACTTGCAAATATGATGATGATTGATTAAGGCGTATTTTCATCGCGTTAATATTTATCGATAAATCGATATTGACCATAACTATCAAATAACTGATTGTCTTTGCAAATTTCGTCTACATTAATACTATATTATGATACAATACAATACAATAATCATTACAATGAAATTTTAATAAATTAAAGAATTAAATATAAAATTTTAGCTTCAAATATTTATTAGTTTTCAAAATATTAATAAAAATCTCTTGGAGCTATATATTGAATGCTGCTTATTCGCTCGTGACAATATATTTGATTGTTATTTATTATATTGTTATTTTATCATTTCTACAAAATGTTTGTTTCATCTAAATATAATTAAATATCTTTTAAGAAAAAAATATTATGAAAAAAATTTTTTTACAAAAATTATTTGGAAATATATTATTTAGTATTACTAGATTGATATATAGAAATAAATATAAACTTTAATAAAACTTGAATAAATAAAATTTTTAGTTAGAATTAAAAGAATTATATTAGTTTAAAGAAATATTTTATAATGAAGTTTGTAAAATTGATCATATATAAGACAAGAAGAGTATGAATACTAAAATATCAAATTGCATATCTCTTCTTTTTCATATGTTGAATTTATGAACTATTGAATTAATATTTTTTAAATTACAAACAGTTTAATATTTTTTTATTGTTTAGAAATAAAGAACTGCGTCGATTACTGCATTAAACATTATATAATTCTCTTTAAAAAATTAAAATTGATCCTTACATATAAAATTGATCTTTATGTATTAATTTATAAAAAAATTATTTACATTGTATGATATTATACACAAAATTTTCTTTTATCAAACAATTTTGCAAAATATATTTTTTGTATAATTTGTATAATATTTTGTATAATTGTATAATTGTATAATTGTTGTATTTTTTTCTTAAAAGATATTTCATTAAATATTTAAATAATAAAGAATCTATATAAATATAACGTAGTAGTGACCAATACTCAAAATGAATAATAGACAAATAATATCATTAAATATAAATATAAATATAAATATAATATTAAATTATAATATAATTATAATATAAATTATAATATATTATAATATAAATTAAATATAAATATAATATCTATTCATAACAAGCTTGAATATTCCTTATGGATTTATGTAATGTGAATAATATAAGATCATATTATATTTTATCCATATAATATTTATATCTTTACTCCATTAGCATTATAAAGAATCAATTTGTTAAATTATAAAATTATTTGCATTTTTAATATTTGCTAAAATAAAAAATTTGAAAACAACTTCATTTGATTTGATTTTTTTAGTATAATTAATAAATCTCTGAAAAATGAATTAATAATTCTTTTCTCTATAAACAAATATCAAAATATTAACTATTTAGATTTCAATAGTTCCAATATACTCTCAAATTTTCTACAAATTCTATAGTAATACTAATAATTTTATAGTAATTATTAACGAAAAGAAAGAAAAAATATTTAAGATTACTAAATTAATATGGCAATGAATGAACTCCACTTTAATTTGTCACAAAATGAAACAAAAGAAAAAGTTCATGTGAGAAGGCTATGGTCTCGAAAGCAATAAGTAAATTGCCGCTTGAAAAAAGGAAAGCATCATACAAAGACGTAGAAAGAGAATGACCCACAAAACAAAAACTTGAAAATTGAAATGACGAGAAAGGATAGAAAATGAACGTTGTATCTTTTTCTCACTATCTATTTTTCATTCTCTGGATGTGATCTTGGATAATTCTTCAATACCATGGATTTATTTCATTGATTTCGGATCAATTTTCATTTCAGTTTTTTATTCTCGTTATGCCTATTTTCAAAATACTGTTGCCATTCATTATAATAAATGTATCAATTAAAAAATAATGAATTTTCATTTATATTTCCAGAATACAATTTTACACTCTGTTAGCTGTATATTTTTTAAAAATATATAGAAATAAGTTTGCTACTGTCAAACAATATATCGAAAGAGAGTCGAATACAATATAGACAACGTTTCACACAAATATGCATCGCACGCATAACTTTTGATTTGAGATTGTTCTGTATCATCTCCTCAGATTTTCACTTGTTTCTAAAATTGAATAAAACATGCAAGGATATTTATTTTCAGTCGATGATGAAATTAAAGCACTAAAAAAAAAGTCCTCTTTTATTAATATTAAATTGATAGAATTTTTTAATGAAATGAAAAAAATTGTCACACATTGGAAAAATTTGTTTTAAATAAATTATGATTATGTTAAAAAATAAATATAGTATTCTAGCTAAATAATTGTATTTTCATTTCTCCTTTTTACTTCAATAATTTTTTACTTACGCGATTTATTTAATTTGCGAATTTTCGATTTGATACATTCTTAAATATGAGATATTTATTTCATATTTGCTGATTCTTTTCTGGAGAATTCGTTATGAAAAAATTTTATCTTTGTTCTTAATTCTTAATATTAAGAGAAATTTAGATTATTGGAGATAGGACAAATAAATAATATGAAATAATAATAATTTCCAGATATCATATTTTTGTTTTTTTTTTTGTTTTGTATATATCATTTTTTATAATACATAATCGAAATTAAAAGAAAATATTTATTGTATTCTGAAATTAGTCCTTTTATGTTAATTATATTAATTGAAAAAATAATATGTAATAATAATAATAATAAAATTAATATTTTCAATTATTTCTTGGAAAATAATTTGCAAAATTTTATATGAATTATTTTATTATAGATCTAGATAAATTAATAAAAAAAATTGAAAAAATAACTTAATAGAAAAATATTTATCCTTTATTTCAAGTAAAATGATAATTACATATTCAATTATTGAAATATGAAATAATTTAATCGCGTATTTAATCTATTTACATCCTATTTTTTTTTATTTAGATTAAATACAAAAAGATAAAATAACATTAAAAATTCTATTATTTTTTAATTATCATAAATATTTAAAAATATATTATATTTGTTATAAGATTATCTTATATTATTATTAATATTTAGTTATTGAAAATAAAATAACTGAATTTTTAATTCTTTAAATTTTTTTTGATTTTTATTTAGAAATAATTTATATATAAAATATAAATATATTATAAGAATAATATTTTAATAATAAATATATATATATATATATTTCATATATTAATATATAAAATAATTTTGTATATCTTTGTATATCAAAATATTTTATTGCTTAATCCATTAAAAATTCATTAAAAAAATTACGAAATTTATTTTAGTATTTATTTTCGAATATGAATGAATTATAATAATAATGAAAATATAATTTCAAGCTATGCGATATAATCAAATCCCATAAAAGATAATTAAATGACTATAATAAATTATTGTAAATGTAATATATTAGCGATTAATATAAAGATGACATATTTGTTCTTGTATATGTAGAATGGCCGTCTTGCTGCATAAAAGCGAAACTCACATAAAAAAAAATAATAAAATAACAATAAAACTAAAATCTTAAACTAAAATCTTAAACAAAGTTATATTTATATATATATTTTCAATTAATACATAACATGAAAAGAAAGTTGAAATTTCTATTTTCTCAATTTCTGCATAATTGCTTTATTAACATTAATCTTTTTTTTTTTCTTTTTCTTTTTGATCTAATAGAAAAGATACTGACAAGCAATTAAATTAATGTACTTTGCGTTATATAAAAAGAAAAATTATATCTTCCTAAAGAAATATGTCAGGATGACAAACAAGACTTTATTATTTTATAGATATTAATTTCAAAAATTTTTTCTTAGTTCTTTTTTATTCTACTATTCTCTCAAATAACTATTATAAGTTACTATGTTTATTTATAATTAAAAATTCTGATAGAATTTCTATTTGTTTTCACTATAACTCATATAAAACACCATTCTTGAAACACTTTCTTAATTATCTTTTCTATCAATAAATCCTTTAATTTTAATTTTAAATATTTTGATCATTAAGACATGATCTGTTAGATTTGAAGGCATTATATATTCATTATCAAATCCAGCACAATAAATATTATTATCTTAATCAATTTAAAATATATATAATATATAAATGAATGTTAAATAAAAAAAGAGAGAATGTGTCTTTTATATTTCTTTTAAATAGCAAGAGATACATTATCATTTCGTTATCATTTTCGTTATTATGTCTAACCATAATATTTTCTGTGAATTTAATTGATAACATGATTTCTATTAACAAATTACTAACTAAAAATCAAAACATTAAATTATTCAATTAATAAAAAGAAACAAATCAATATAAGTCAATATTTACTATTATACCATCAAATTATTTCAAGAAATATTTAAAACATTTCATTTAAACTTTCGAATCTCTAATTGATAATTCTATTTCTTTTTAATTGTTCTGACGCTTAAAAAATTATTTAAAAGAATCTAATGAAATGTTTCCAAATTATTTGGTTTTATGAGATCACTGAGACTATAATATTTATGCGTATATTAAAGATTCAATGTGATTTATTAGTCATCAGGTAAAAGCATACAGGTAATTTCCATTGAAGAGAACAGTTTTCTGGGTCAATACAATTATTGGATCAATATAATAAATTAATAAATCTAATTAGAATACATGTTTTTTAGATAATAATTCATTTTACATATGTCAAAACATTAGTATAAAATCATTTCAATGTTTCGGTTCATCGTTGCTATTCTATTGCGATCAGAAAAAAGAGAATAGATGTCACGTTGAGACGATTTCCGAGAAGACAACTTTTATAGGATCGAGGTCGTTATTTGCGGATTACGAGTCAGCTTTATCGAGTGCAAGAACTTTTCGGTTGTTTCCTGCGGGCGATGAGACTTTTGATCGGATGCGAGACGGGATTATACTCTAGTGTAAACGTTTTATTGCTTCTAGAGACTTAAAGCGATAGTAAAAGATGAAAAGTATAATAGCTTTCAATCGCTGTGATATAAATAACTTCTTTTCATAAACTGAAAAATGATATAAAATTTCAGATTGGTTAAAAAATTTAATAACTATTTTAATTTTGCGACTGAAATAAATATAATCGTGAATCAAATTTACTTTTTCCAAAAGATTTTATCATCATTATCATTATTTTTCTTAATTCTTTCCATTTAAATTTTAATTATTCTGAATATAATTAAATGAAATATAGAATATAAGTTTCTTTTTCTTTAAAAATTATAATAAATTATAATTTTATTTAATAAGTATATTATATATTTATTTTAATATCATAATTTTATTATTAATATCATAAAGTTAGCTATTATATTTTTAAATAAATATTTATAAAAGAGATTCTACAGATTTTTCACCGATTTTAATAAATTTGAAATATATTTCAAATATATTTATGTTAAATAAAATTAACATTCTGAATAACTTTTTTCTATACATATATATGTTGTTTTCATTATATAAGTGAAAATATTTTTAATAACTGAAATTATTAAAAATAATGATAATTCTAATATTAGAATTAATTGAAAGATATTGTTCAGATAAAAGAATTTTTAGATAGTAGAATACTTGCATTTATTTATAATTATTTTATATTTAAAAGGGAATATAACAGTTGCAAAGTATAATAACAGTTGCAAAAAATGAGATATATATATTAAATAATAATACATATAAATATTATTTTTTATTATTATTTATGAATATTTTTTTGTTAAATTATGTAAATTTTTTAATGCAATTTTTGAATTATATTTTATTTATTTTTCATATTATTATTCTTTAATTGTTTTAAATTTTTTCTAGTCTCATAAAATATATTTAAATATTGTAGCTTTCTAATTTGTAAAAATGCTATATAGCACAGATCTTTATTTCTTAAGATGATGTATATTTCTGTTTTCTAAGTGTTATTTTACTTTTATTGTTATTATCATAAATCTTAGAATATATTTTTACAATTTTTTGAATATTTTTTATTTTGTTTCAATATTTATATTTTACTTTATATATCTTTTCTTTTTGAATGAAATTGAAAATGTAATTAAAGGATATATACATACATAACATACATTACATAAAATATAACATATATAGTGAAACATATGAAAAACATATGAAATATATTTAAAACAGAAAGAGAAGAAAGGATATAATAATTTGAATAATATAACTTGAATAATAGAACAATAGAATAGTTTGTAATCTTGTATAATATAACTTGAATAGAGCACAGAGAGTAATTTGTAAATCTTTCAATATTGTAATATTATTAATATGTAATATTTTTTGTGCGAAGAATATTTAGGAACAAAATATTGGTGTTTAGTTAATAGAATATTTCAATAATCATGTAACCATAAGATGGCTTATTGTGAATTAAAACAAGAATTTGAAGCATTTGAATGCAAAAATATTCTTTTTTAACTATACTAATATATTATTATAATGAAATGTTTCAAATTATTAAATATTAGTTATTATTTTTTTGAAAATATTTATTATTAATATATTTTATGATATTCTTTACCTAGTTTGACACAAAATCATTTTATGTTAGTGATTTATATAATCAATAAAATATTGCAATAAACATGATAAATTTAATAATGTTATTTAAGTTCGTGCTCCATTTAATGAAATACGATGGAATATAAATGATTTAACTGTTCAAAATGCATTAAAACAATTTCGTTAGTTTCTTCTATGTATCTTGTAATTGATGCAATAATTAAAAGTGAATTCCATCGAAGTTAACAGCTGAGTTCGCTGATTCGAGTTTAATTATTTTTGTTTTTATCTTCGCTTCGGATAAGTTTTCTAACAAAAAATTCTCTGATATAATTTCTGATATTCGTTTAATCTCTAAAGTAAATATATGAATGCATAATTCAAAAAAATTACAATAAAAATAAATCTAATGTAAAATTCATTTATAAAAATTTGAACCATTTCTATTTAAAATCAATTAGATATTGAGTAAATTATTCTATAATTATGAAATTAATTTACGATTATGATAATTAGAAAAATTTTATTTTCCTATGATAATTTCTATGATAAATATTTTCTATGATGTATTGCAATGATATTTCAATATTAAATAGAATTTGGATAATGAGATTATACATTGAAAATGATTGTTATCTCATAAAAATAAATAACTGAAATACAATTTTCTGAACTTAAAATTAGTATCGAGAAAGAAATTGCAAATGCAAATTTGTCAACATACGTATATTAAAGTAACTTTTTAAGTTGAATTATGCATGATTCAGTAAAATTATTAAAACTTATGTACATAAATAGTTTGAAATAAAATACAGATAGTGTTCATTAAATTATAATCTTGCTATTTAATTAGAAAAAAATTTAATTGAATTGTATTGATATATATCCAATCTATCTAAAAATATACAAAATTGATAATAGCCAAAGAAATGAAATATATATCAATTTTAATTTTACTAACTTAAAAGATATAGGCAAATTAGAAATTGTCTCCAAATTAAACTGAACTTGATATATACTAATAGATCGCTTAAAAAAATTCTTCCTGGATCAAATTTCTATTGTTACTATTAGAATAGTTAGAAAGTAAAATGTAATTTATAGTTTAGAATCTATTTCTTATGTACTATATTGAAAATTATGAAAAATTATAAAAAAAATTAGAGTAATATTCTGATTTTTCTAAAAAAAAAAAAATGTATTCTATTCTATGAAATACTTGTCTGTGAATTTTTAATTAAAAATTTTTATTTGCGAAGTCAAATTTTTAAAAACTTCAACCAGTATGAATATTTTGAAATAGTATTTCTATATCAATATGAAAAGGATTTTTTTAAATTTTGTAATATGTCTATATATATAAAAAAAGTAAGAAAATATATAGAAAAATCATTTGGAATAAGTAAAAAAAATTTTAATTAAAGAAATCGAAAAATATTATTCTATGTTAATGGTTAATTTATAGTAGTGCACAACAGTCAGAAATTGTGATTCAAAATGGTATTACTATTCAAAAATTCTTGTTTTTTAATAAAATAATTTAGCAGGATTAATTTTATTTCATGTTATATGTTCTTTAAATCGTGCAACAAGATTCTGCTATGAAATATGAAATAATGAAAGTTTTTTATTAGTTTGTTCAAACAATTTTTTTTTTAATAATATACTTTTATACAAAAAGATACATTTTTTATTATTAAATTATTAAATATTTCTCTTTTAAAATAACGTTAAAAATTTGAATAAAAAGTTTTATATAATGCAATATAAATAGCAGAAAATAGTAATTAAATAGTAAATGCAATATAAATAGCAGAAAATAGTAATTAAATAGTAAATGCAATATAAATAGTAATTAAAATAAATAAATTATAGATAAAAAAAAAATCCACGAAATTAAATTGTTTTTTTTCATGTTTTTCAATAATTTATTTTATTGTTCAATTTATTTATGTAATAAGTTTCAAATTGTATTGTATTTGTACAATGCATAATATGATACATATTATTAAAATAACCGTTCGACAATTGATATTATCAATATTATTCTTCAGTTATTACTTATTAGCTCAATTTTCTCTATTATTCAACAATTTCTTTAGAAAATCGATTCGAAAATCAAAATATTGAAAGCACTTATTGATAAAATACTCAATATTATTACAATTATTATTTCAATAATTGAATAAATAATTGGATTAGATATATAAATCATTAATACGTCAAATTTCATATTATATTTATTATTTTAATAAAAACATAATAAAAAATATTTTCGATATTAGAAATCTGAAAATTTGTCATGACAAAATTTTGGAAATATAATTTGTATTCATACTTATATTTAATTATTACTAGATATATTTAAATATTAATAATTATAATTGATTACTTTATTGATGGACACTTGCCCAAAAAATATGTATTTAATAAAAATATGTATTTAGAAACTGAATGTAATAAAAGAAAAAAAAATTATTTAAAATATAAGTAATAAGATTGATATAGATTCAAACAAATCCATCGTTTCGTTCTATTAAACAATATAAATTATCTATCATATAAACAGATATAACTTTAGTACTATAACTTAAAACAAATTATTGTGCTTTTTATAAATATAAAGAAAAGCGCATAAAATTTTAGAACTATTGTTTTATTTATTATTTATTATTTACTTATTATTTATTATCATAAAGTTATATTATCTTTTTAATTTGTCATCGAAAAATTGAAAATTATCATATATTATTATTATAAAAATATCATCTAAATTATATTTTTAGAATTTTAAATCAATTAGGATTTTAAAAATCACATCAATTATAATCAATGAAATAAAATTCAAAGTTAAAATTAAATTTGAAAACTAGAGAATCATCAATTTGTGTCATTAATTAAAATTTATATGTATCTAATTGTGATCATTATAATATATTATTATGATTGAAAATCATTAGAAAATAACAGGAATCATTAAAATTGTATTAAGATTTATTAAAAAATCATAAGATGAATTGTAATATTTAGCTAAATATTATAATTTTTAAGATATAAATTAATTAAAAATAATTTTTTAAATATTACAATATTACATATTTTTGTTTTATATTTTAAATTAAATTAAAGTTAATGAAAATTTAATCAATTATATTGATTATCTCTTTTATTTAGAAATTTATTTAGAAGGATCTATTTGCTTCAGTTCAAAAAATCTAATTTTAAACCTAATTTTCAACCATACATCAGTGAAAAGATCAAGCCGTGTCGCAAAAGTTTTAATATTTAATTAAGAATTCAACTCTATGTTTTCGCGAAATTTTTTTCTTTGTGATAAAAGAATCAAAGAAGAAAAGAAAAAACGAAAGAAAAAAAATCAGAAATAATAATAAAGCGTGTTCACGTTTTTAAACTTACAATGTTAAAAGAACAAATCGTAAAGAAAATGTATTTTCACGTTGAAATATAAAAATTATATACTATTAAAGTTATATTTGTTTGCATGAAGTTATAAAAGTTTAAAATTAATGACTTAATTACATCGATCAAGACAATATTAAAACGCACAAAAAATCAATAACAATTTTGATTATAATTGAAAACCATCAATCAAAATTAGAATGTGTTATTATATGTGATAAAATAAATGTCTATTTTATATTATTGTATCGATCGATTCGCATTTATAAAATTAATTTTTGAATTTAATAATTAAATTAAATAACTAAATAAAATAAATAACTAAATAGTAGACTCCTTTTAAAAGAATTAAGTAATATATTGAAAAAAAATAGCAGAGACAAATGGTCGTATAAAATATATGTACCCAATACGATCAATGACCTTCGACTAATAATTTCCGATCAAAATTTTATTTGACATATTCAATTTTAAAATAATTTTTCAATTTAATTTTTTCGTTTAATAAAATATAATAAATCCGATAAATAGAAAAATACAAATAATTTTTATTTCTTTTATTTATTTTTGTATCAAGATTAAATCTATATTAGTGTACGGATATAATTTCCAAGGAAAAACTAAAAACTTTACATCTCGAAAGTTTCTAACGTAGTATAATAATCGTCCTTATCAAACCTTCATTTTCTTAATTTGAGTTATTCTGATGTAGCATGAGAGAACTAAACTAAACTCTGAAACTGGGTTAGAAAAATATAGGATTGAGAAAATATAGAATGGATTAATTATTGAAATAGACCTCTCAAGATATACACGGATTTAATAAAATAACGAAAATCAAATATTTCTATTTCAAATTTCATTTTATATAAATGAAATATTTTTATTTCAACTTTATTTTAAACTAAAATTCTATTTATATCGATTATTAAATTATTAAATTATAGTTTATATTATTACAACATTTTTTTGATAAATTAATTTATTAAAACAATATAAACACACAATGAAATTGCCTTTTTAAATAGAATAGAAATTAAATTTATAAGATATATATTATATTATATAAGTTTTTTCATAATAATTTTTTAATTTTCTTGATTTAAAAATAATTTTTATAATCTAATAATAATATAATATAGAGAATTTAATTATAATATAATATAGAGAATTTACAGAATATCTATTCAAATGATTTTTATGGTTTTTAAATAATAATTATATTTAAAAGAAATATTATATAAAATTTATTTATTAAATAATTGCATATTAAATTTTATTTCACAATTATAATATTATATTGAATTGTAGAATTTTTATATTACATTTAAAATATCTTTTAAAATAAAAGAATATACGTTAATTTAATATTTCTGATTATAATTAATTCATCACTATTATTTCATTAAATAATGAGTTTATTTTCAACAATGAATTTTCATTCATCTTTTATCGCATATTCAATTTTTAATTTCCATTAAATTAACAATATTCAATTATCAATTTTCATCATTTCTATATTGGTATATGGTTCAGCTTTTCTTCTATTTCATTATTTTGAATTATTATATTTGATATATGAATTTTATTATTGTTATTAATGTGCATCAATTTCGCTTCGTTACTATATAGAATGATATAATAAATTGTAATAATAAATTGGAGCCAAGATTAAAAAATAAGCATTTTTTTGGAATTAAAATAAATATGTTTTTTAGATGAATTATCGATGATAAATTCTTATATATAAAGTGAGGACGCTTGTGTTTTTTAAAAACACGTTGATTGATGATTGATTGATGTCAAAAAAGACAATTTAATAATCAATGATTGGAAAAATATCGCAATCATTCTTCGATATATCACGCGCGTTTGAAGAGAGTGGACGAATACTTGAAACTATGCGAGATTAATCAATTTCTTGAAAGCATGTTTTTTCCAAATCAAAAACTTGATCTATTTCCATTATATAATTATATATAATTATATATGATTCATTTTATATAAGTTGTCTAATTATTCATTTTCAGAAATAAATTCATATAATGTTATATTGAACATTAAAAGTTTAAAAATAGATATTGATTAAGATACGCAGCTAAAAATTCATTTTGTTCAAAAATAACTAAAAAAAATCGTATTTCTTATACAAAAGAGGTAAGATAAATTAGCGACGCAACAATCAATATCATGTAAAAAATATAAATACAATAACATATATATAGACATATATTCATTTTTATTATATAATAATCATTATATGTATCTATGAGAAATTAATATTAGTTATTATACTTTTAATAATAATTCTTTTAATATTCCTATCCGTTTTATTGAATTGTAAAATTTTCCAATTAATAACAGAATCAGAATTCGGTTAATTCAAAAAAATATTCTGGAAACAATGAGAGACAGAGAGAGACAGAAAGAGAGACAGACAGAAATTTTATTTGATTACCAGTAGTTGTTTGAATTTGAAAACAAATTGAATCCAATTGTGTGAAATATGTCTCTCGAGCGGAATGCAACATGTATGAAAATAGAACGCACCTATTTCACAATGAAAAGAGAAAAAAGAGTATTGTCGATAACTTATTTTCCATATATATTAGCAACAATCGAATCCAATAGTTCCAATAATGAAATTTGTGTTTTTTTTTTTCAATTTTACATTGGCAATTATGATTTTGATAAAATAATTTTTTAATCGTGAAATACATTTTATTCGAAAAAATTTCTATATTTTGAGAAAAATATAAATTATAATTAATAATGATAGAAATATTGAAGTATTTGGAATATATTATAGGCTATTTTCTTATTCACTTACACTTATATCGCAGAAAAATATGAAATATTTTTAAGCAATATATTATTAAATTTATTACACTGAAGCCACGATTTTGAGACAAATATAATTACAATATAATATTTTTATATTACTATATTAGTATTTATACTCAAAATTTGTTATTTCATTAAATAAACATTTGAAAAAAATAAAATTAAAAATATATTCATATTTTTTTAACACATATATTTATTATTAAATTGGTATTATATATTTATATTATATTATATATATTATATATTTATATTATATTATGTATATTATATATTTATATTATATTATATATATATTATATGTTTATATTATATTATATATATTATATATTTATATTATAATATATATATTATATATTTATATTATATTATATATATTATATATTTATATTATTATATTTATATTATTTGTATTATATATTTCTATGATAATATGTATTTCTTTAAATGTATTTCTTTAATATGTAATATTAATATAAATTTAATATGTAATATTCATTAATACTATATTTTTTTAATATATATTTCCTACCATTTTTAGTAGAAATATCTTCGCGAATTGAAATAATGAAGTGATGCATTAAATAATTTTGAAATAATGAATATATTTTAGATAGACAAAGTTAATAGAACATGTTACATAATACAATACATGTTACATAATAAAAAAATATTCAAAATTACATATTAAAAAATTAATTTTGTCTAATAAAACATAACAATAAAATAAACAATAAATAAATAATAAATTTTCGAAGTTCTTGAATTATTTTCAAATCATTAATAAATTATTTTTTCTCTTTTTTTTTAAGATTTACTTTGATCCAACTCTTCGAATTAAAATTGAAGAAATTAGAAGATAATTAACATATCAACTTTGTTCTCGTATTATTATTTATGTATTATCTCTGAAATAGCAGTTAAACGAAAAAATATATGAATTAATTTTTCACTCTTTTAATTAACTCTTTTAATTAATTAATGCTGAAGAACTATCTAAGACTCGTGTATCTACATTATTAAATGGTTACCAATGAGATAACCAATAATTGGGTAATTAATACTACTCAGAATCAATTAGATAAGAGAATAATTCCGAGCTTAATTTGAATCGGAAATTAATCGATCTTTAAACTTGTCACTTTATCTTCAAGTTTAATTATATCTCATTTTATTTGCTCCGTCGATCCATCGTAATTCATTTTAAATCTTATTTATTATCATTACAGAAAATGATGCATTAAATAATTTTATTTATCCTTTTTTTTTTATATTGCAGATATGTTCGAAAATTCTTAAAGGACCAATATAAAGTAAACAATAAGAAATTAAGATATGAAATATATTTTGTTTTGAATTTTTAATTTTATTTAAATTAATTTGAATAAATTTATTTTTCTTTATTTGATATTTCAATTCTTTTGCTTTTGTTACCAAATGTCATGTGATAATAAAATAATACTTATAGTATTTTTTTTGCAATGCATTTTAAATCTGCAGAGAAATTTTAAATTCAATAAAAAAAAGGATTTTATTTTTTAAATGAACTTTTAGATTTTTATTATTTTCATATAAAATTCTAATGTAATATATTATATTTAGTCATTAAAATATAGTAATAGAGAAAATAGAAAAAAAAAATTTAGAATTTTTTAAGATTTTTAGAATAATTTTTTTTTTAATTTCCTTTCAGTTTTTTATTCAAATCTTTCCTTTATTTAATTTTTACACATATTAAATGAAATTTAATTGCAATAATTATGCTATATAAATTAATATCAAACAGTATTATATTATCTTTACTGGTATAATAATTTAAACCAGTAGAATTTAAAAAGATTTTTAGATAAATCTTTTTCTCATTTTTTAATTTTTGGATATTATTATATATTAGGTATTATTATAGAATCATCCACTGAACAATGACATTCAATGTAATTCTCCGACAATCTATTTATTAATATTAATATTAATATTAATATTAAATAATTTTTATTTTTATATATTTTTATTAGAAAAAAAAAATTAAAAAATTCAAGAAATCTATGAAAAAAAAAGAAGATACTAGATAAAAAATAACTATAAAAAATCTTGAATTGGAGAATCGTGTAATCATATTTATATATCAAATAATCATAACTATAATTTAATTTTTTTGAGATTTTAATTAATAACAGAAAGAAAAAGGAAGAATTTGATTGATATCAAATGCATGTAATTTGCAATTTTTGGAAAAATTTTTTAGTGATATTATTTCATATTTAATAATTATTATTATTAATTACTATTTTATTATTTGATTATCTGATATTATTATATAGAAATATTAAACATATTCTATAATATTGCAAAGTAATACAAAATAGAATAAAATTAATGAAAACTTTATTTAGATTGTTTCATAATTAAAATGACATATTCATAAATACTTAGTATTAAAAATTTCTAAATATAAATATAAGAATACTATATTTATTGTCATTTACAATTTAAATCGAAAATTGAATATATCCTGGAATTATATACATAGTTCATTTAAATTAAATAAAAAAAATTCGTAAAGTAATGAAAGAAAGTGAGAAATGGCACGCGCAAATTAGTAATCAATTGGAACTAAAAATAAAGGTTTTATATCATAAAATTATTTTTTTATTTAAGCGATCTTAATCTAGATTCTTTTGCGAAATAATATTTATATAAATAATATTTATATAATTATATTTTTTTATTTGCATCTTTGAATTTATTTTATCTATCTGCAACTCTCTTCAAAATTTTTTAATTTCTTATGCTTTATAAATTTTAAAGAAATTTAAGGTTATCTATTTATTAAATATTTAATATGTTTTTAGATTAATTAATAAGAATTTCTAGGATATCTATTAAAATAACAATTAAAAAATAAATGTATATAATATCGAAAACAAAATTTTATTTATATTTAATTGCATAATTATTTATATTTTTAAATATATATATAAAATTATCATATTTTTATTATTTTACTAGAGATAACATAAAAATAAAATTAGTATCATATTACAAATAAATATAATATAACAAATAAGACTTTTAAATTAAAAATTAAATAATCAAAATTATAATATTCTTCAAATGTTCTTCAAATTATATTTCAATATAAATATCAATCAATATAAATTAAATTAGGGAAAATTAGAGAAATTAAAAAAATAAATTCAGTGAAATTAATTAGAATTAGCTAGACATAAAAATTACAAATATGAACTTAAGGCAAATAAAAATTAAACATACATTCAAATTTTCAATATAAACTACTTCAAATATATATACATTAAAAATAGAATTTTAAAAAGAAATTAAAAAAGAGATTTCAATTTCCAATCAATTACTATCATTGTCAAAATGTTTTTTGAAAATTCAATTGACAATTATTTATAATAATAAATTTATATTTTTATAATATATATTTTTAATTATAAATTTTTTTTATTATTTTTATAATATATATTTTTAATTATAAATTTCTCCATTTAATTTTCACTTAAACAAAATCATGCACTGGGAATTAAACGATTTCGATTTCTTTTTAATTTAATATCTTTTTTATTATAATACAATTTCATTTTTTATGTTCAAGAATTATATTTCTTGATAACTTTAATCATTCAAATCGATCTATTCAGATTCGAACAATTATTATGGTTTGTTACAAATGATTCTATTTTATTTTTATTTTTATTATTTTTTTTAATATAACATTTGTAATAAATATTTACTTCTATTTGCATCAAACATGTAATTTTATCAAATTGGTGTTTATTAAATAATCTTATTGACAGATGCTACGAAATAATAATTTTATTTATTTTGTAAAATAATTTGGAAATAACGTTTTTAAGATATGTTAATTAATTTTAATTTCATTAAGCAATTCGACTAGCTTATAATAAGTTTATGAAAAATATATTTTGGTTTAAAGCTTTTTAATAATCCTGAAATTTTGAATATTATAGAATTACAAAAGTATAATAGTTGATTTTGTTTCGATTGAATTTTATTATTAACTTATTTGATTACATAATATTTTTTAAATATATATATATTATCTCTTAATTCATTTAAAGAAAAGAATAGTTTTTCTTCAAATTATGACATTATTATTTATAATTAAAATAATTATTTATTTTTATACTTAATATTTCAATAAATACGTGCTTGAAATAGTTTTTTTAAGTAATTTATAATTCTATTTTGTTCATTATAAATCAATACAGATTCTTTTTTTATATAAGTGAGATAGAATAGTTGGAATAAATAATTATCTTAAGACAAAATAAAATTTCTCTTTTTGTGTTATTTCTCAAATAATGTATTAGTAAAATTAATATTAATACAAAGTAATAATGTATTAAAAATAATTATTATATCTTATCTTTATTTCAAATAGAAAATACATATATATATATACATATTAATAATAGGAAAAGAAAAATATAATAATAATAATATAACTATTTTAAATTAAAACCTATAAAGAAAGAACGAAAAGAAATTTAAAAATTCATTTTTTTATATTAATTTTAATAATCTTTAAGAAATAAACGATAAACGCGAAAGGAATTGTTTCGATTGGAATAGTCTCATTTCAATTCTGATCAATCATATCAATTGATTACACCAACATTTCCAATATGAAATAAACAATATTAACAAATATAATTTATATTAAAAGTAAAAGAATGTTTAAACAAAATAAAAATCATTTGCTTGCATGCATTTTTAAATGTGTGTATATATATATTTTGTTGATTTTTATATTATTTCATTTTGTAAAAAATAAAATGTTTTTTAAAAATATTAAAACAGCAAAGTTTTTTAAACATAATATAATAGAAAGTTTTTCAATCTTTTTTATAATCTTTTATAATCTTTTATAAAACATTTTATAATCAAGTATTTGAGAAAATAATATTTATTGGAAAATTTTTTAATTCAAAAAAATTAATGTAAAAGAATTGTATTAAAGATAAAAACTAGACTTATGAAACGATCAAAATAATTGAATTTCATTTTTCAATAATTTTAACATTTCTAACAGTTGAGACTAAAATACAATAACGATGGCTACTTTATAATTTTGTGCCAAATGATCATCAGAAAAACAGTCACAAGAATTCTAACATCCATGCACTATGATGCGATCTCAATTTATTCTCAGAAATCATCCTCCAACACGATTCTTTTTTATTTCCTTTTAGTTACATTTTCGCATATTATATAATCATTGATAAAAATAATTATTGCAGGAGAAACTAAGAATTGCCACAAAAAAAAGTTCCTTAGAAATTAAAAAGTTCATCCAGAATATTCAATTATCATTCAGAACATAATCAGATATCATTTAATGCTGAAATCAAATATTAATTAATTAATCGCTGCAAAAAATCAAGAGTTAATGAAATATGATTTACAGTTATGAAATTCAATCAGTCATTAATTAATTGCAAAAATACATTAACAGTAGTCAATAACCATTAAATTAAGATTTATATTAATAGGTTTATAATATAAGCAGTTGTATAATGTTCTTTATAATATAAGCAGTTGTACAATTCTATAATGTTCTGTTTAGGCATTTTTTTGTGCAGTATTCAAAATCACACTTTAACGCACTTTAATACATCGTATATCAGAATTATATAAAAAATAAATAAAAATTTTGATTTTTATTTTTCATATTATTAGAAATTTATAAGTAGAAATTATTTTATAAACAATAAATTATTTTATAAACAATAAATTTAACAATTTAAAGTTTTTTTTTATGAACATCGATTTTTCTTAAAAAAGATTCTTTTTCTAATTGCATTTTTATAACTTGTAAGTCCTATAATATTTATGGTTATTGCAATCTAATCAATGATTAATTTTTTTTCAAGTTTTTTCCGTAAAATATTCTGATGTTAGCAGTAATTTGCATTAATAGTTTAAAGACTAAAATATATCACAATACTATTTTTTTTATTAAATGGAGTATTACAAATTAAAAGAATGTTAAATCAGAATTATAAATTATGTATAAATATATGTATATGCTCATTGAATTTAATTCCAAATATATTATATTCTTCTATTATTAAAAATAATATAAAAAGATTAAAAATCTTTTTTGACAAAAATGTTTCCTGTAATTACTTAAAAATCGTAATTCATAATTTAAAAAAAATTTTTTAAAAATATATTTTTCAAAAATAATTTAATTCAATCGAAATTTTTATAAAATTATTAATGTTAAAACTTAAAATTTTATTATTATTTATTATTATTATCTAAGTTTCATGTTTATTACAAGAAAGAAAAATATACTTTTGATTTGAAAAATACCAAGAAAATCTTGAATCTTAAGAAAAGTTAATCCATCTGGAAGAATTCTATGAAATCCCTAAGGATAAACAGTTTCTCAATATTTCATTTTATTGAAAAGATCGATTCGTAGCAGATGTTTACTTACGTTGTACATATTGCATAGCTTACAGGTATTATTTATCATATAACAGCGTACAAGAGTTGCATTTTTAGAGAAATAATCATCCTACATTATATCATGTTACGGAAGTATAAAATATTTATAAAACTTACAATTTCCTTATTTTTCATTCGTTTAAATAAAAATTAATTTGCGTCGCAAATTATAAAAAATTTTAAATATTATAAAATATATTTATTTTTTTATATAATGTAAACGAACATAATAAGATATCAATAAAAGATATTTAAAAAATTTAAAATTAAAAATAGTTTTTTAAAAATAATTTGTTTTATTACTATTACTTTTAAACAAATCTACATTGTTTAAATTAGTAATATTAATCTTTTAATCTGGTAATCCTCTATCTGTTTCCAGGAACCGCTTTTATCTGATCTATAGCTTAGAGATTAAAACAATTCCATAAAATTTATTACTTTTCTAGATACAGTTTTGTCATTGCACATTAATTTTCTTTGAAAGTAAATTCTGAATAAAAAATATGAAATCGAAGTGAATTATATTAAATATGATATAATAATTGGATTAAAAATTAAATCGAGAAATAATTTGAAATTTTTATGAACCTTTTTTATTAAATAAAAAAATATAAAATTTGATATAGAAAATTATTGAAAATATAAGTTTAGTATGGAATGATAGATTTATGAGCAATAAAAAAAAATAGTAAATAAAATGTAAACAAAGAAATAAACTAATTATTATTTATATTTGTATTATGTTATTGTATTATTGTTATATTATTTATATTATATAAATTTTTCAATTTTTCAAAACATTGTTAAAATTATTATACAAGTATATTTAAACATATAAATGTGTTAATTAAAAAGGAAAATTATTAAATTATTACTATCAATTATTACTATTAATTATTATCAATATTGATTCAATTTTATGATTACTTTATACAAATTTAATTATAAATAAATTAATTATGTGAAATTAATAAATACTTCCATTCAAAAATTTGATATTTAAATTTTGAAAATATATTTAAATATAATGTATTTAATATATATTAAATATAAAAAAATGTTAAATAGTTTATTACTGTTAAATATTAAAAGTTCACAGTTTTAAAAAGAAATGATAAAAATATTACAAAGAAAAAAAATTTTTATTGATTTTATATTGTTATATATTAATTTCGGGAAAATTAAAAAAGTTTTGATGTTTCATTCTTTATTTTGAAAATAGCTGAACTGAAAAAAAAATTATTTTTCAGTATCTTTTATAAATGAAATAAATCTAATAAAGAAAGTATGAAATATTACAAGAGATTCTTTTTTATAGAATAAAAATTTGAGAATAAAAATATAAATTTTAAAAAAGAAAATTAACTTTCAAATAATCTTGAAAACATTTTATAAACAAAAAATAAATAGAATAATTGTATTTTCCCTTTAATGAATATTTTTCCTCAAAATATATTTTTTAAATATAAAATTTTCAAATAATATCTTTATATAGATGAAAAATTAATTAAGTAATTCAACAAACATTGATATCAAAACTACAGTTTCAAATCATATGAATTTTCAAAATATTTCCGCTAATGTTGTAAAATATTTCAATTCAATTTATATTCAACGTGAAAACTGTTTAATAAACAAGTGCATAACACATAATTATAACGATAGCATCGATATAATGTTACTATGATGTACTACTTTCAAAAGCTTATTAAGAGTTAAATTGAAATTTATCGAATACCTATAGTTTATTTACCATTTATAACTTATCGTCTAAAATGAATTATGAATATTACATTTATATTTTCGATTTATAATATAATATCAAAATGCAAACACAAACAAGACATAAAATTCAGATAATATTTATATATTTTTATTTATAAATATATTTATGATACGATTCTTTAATTATTCAGAATTATTTTAATAAATTAATATCTTATTAATTTTTTGTATTGTATTATTTTTATTTTTAATTATTAGATATTATAAAATATATAAAATTCAATATGAATAAAATTAAAATAAATTATTTTCAATACAGAATAAATAATAATAAAATTAATTTATATATAATATAAACACAAATATAAACAATATATAAAATATATATAGAATATATTAATTATGAAATTACATAAAATTATAAGATTGTTCACAAATATATTACTCATTTAATTATACAATTAATACAAATATATAGGCGATACAAATTATATAGGCGAGACAAATTAACAAAATTGGAAGCATTGAATATTTTCAACAAATTAACAAAAATAATAATATGCATTAAATAAAAATATAAATATACTTATATAATATATTATAAATTGATTATTTTTATTTTATAATATTAAAAATAAATGTTAAAATGCTAAAAAAACAATTATTTATTTCCTAAAGTTAATTTTATTTATTTCATTAATATAAATTGTAATATTTGTAATATGCAATATGTTCATATTAATATTTGTATTCAAAGATAAATAATTTATATTTTGAAATATGAAAAGAAATGAAATTGAAAATAATTGCAAAAAAAGCAAATAGAAAAAATATTGTTATTTAAATTATATTTCATTTTTGTAATGTATTACATATATTGTACTATATTACATATATTATAATATATAATATTAAATACTTTTTAGAAAGTCCTGATTTTGAATCTGAAAAATTGTATATAATACAATATAATTTAATCATGATAATAAATTGAAATTTTGAAATAATAAGAAATGAATAGAATAAGAGTGGATAGATAACAAGAGGATAGAAGTCTGAATATAAAATTTTAGCTTCAGATATTTATTAATTTTTAAGATATTAATAAAAAAATTATTATATATAAAATTTTAAATTGAATATATTATAATGTTATTAATTCAATACATAAAAATGTTACTAATAATAATTATTTTTACTCTATTATATAATCAGTGTCATACATTATAATTGCTATATTAACTATTTATTATATCGATCAACAAAGTTTAATTGGTGATTTTTAAAATTATAATTTAAAGCAACTATTTTTTTCTATATAAATTTTTATTTCGTTTTTATTAATAAATTATTATCGAAAAATATTAGCCAATCATAGTATGCAAATTATTTGTTGGATACGTTACCGGTAAATTACTGGGCTTGAACAAACAATTAAAATTATGTATATTATGTATATATGTATCGAGAATCATAATAGTTTTTAACATTTGATAAAACATAATATTTCATGAATATATAAATGATACGCAGCCAAATAAATATACAACTTATATATATTTAATTAAAATAAATACATCATTACAATAATTATATAATACAAATGTAATAATATATAAGAAAATGTAATACAAATAACAAATTATAAAACTATTTTTTATAAATTCTTATAATTCTAAAGTTCAACTAATATCTTACATTATTCACAGAATTCATTATATTATTATTAATTTGGAAGGATTTGTTCAAACTTTCCATGGATAGATACTAACAAACAAACAATGTTAGCTATATTTTGACTACCAATTGCCGATTCATAATTGCAAGTTGATGCATATTTTGCTACAGATATAGTATATGATGTATAAAAATTCTATAAACTAATAATAAACTTTTTTTGCAAAATCTCGAAAATTAAAATTAATTAATAATATATATGAAAAGATTATTTAGAATCTTACCTTTTATATTTAAAAATTATCGAAATGATAATTTTTCTTTACTTTTATTATCGTTTCCTATCCTCTATTTATACTATCAATTATATTTTATATATAATCATTTTCAATTTTCAATTGATTATTTTTTTTTACATATATGATAAATTGGCCTTTCTATGAAGAATCATTATTTATAATTAAATATAAATTAAAAAAAAGAAAAAAACAAGTAGAAAAAGTATCTTAAAAATCTTAAAAATAATACATTTTTAAATTTTGAATTTTTTCTTTTTTATGATTAAATTATATTTATCGTATGTATTCATATTTATTTAATTATTTTGAATTCATAAATAACGGATAAAAAATTTTTTTTCATGCTTCAAATTAAACATTTTTTTAATTTTTTCATAAATTGTTGTGAAGTATTATGTTGTAATTGTTATGAAGTATTATATATACTCACAATATTATTCCATACTCATTTCTATATTTATTTCTTAATTATCATATTTGATCAGATATTTTATCAAACATAATACAAAAATAATAAAATATATTTTTTTCTTTATTCTTTAATCACTGTCAAATAAAAGAAAATTTAATATTAAATTTTTTATAAAAACGAATATAATAAAATTATATTATTTACATAATTTAGAAAAAAATTAATAACATTATAATGACAATATCTGAAAAACAAATAATAGAATTATTAGTATTAATAGTATTAATAATAAATAATAAGAATATATTATAATATTTATAAATATTCATGTCCTATTTAATATAATCAATTCATGAATGACATAAATATATTTTTTTAAAAAATAATTAAAACAAATAATAAAAAATTAAAAAATAAAAAAAATAAAAGTATGCATTATTATAATCAAATAATTAATCTTTCTAATGATAGAAATTAAAATTATAGTAGAATTTAATTTAGTTTTCTTGCTATATTTTTCTAAAGAAAGATATTTTTATATTATCTCTTTTCTAATTGATATTAATGACATGATATATTAGATTATATATTAGAATATTAAATACTTTTATGATTAAATATTTTCACTATTCAAATTAGAAAATTAAATATTTTTAATATGGTTTATTAATTTAAAAATTATGACTATATATTTTAATGTTATCAAATTTCACTATATAAATTTAAAGATATATTAATATTTTTTCTTTATTTTATAAAAAAATTTCTAACAAAAATATCAGAATATAGTTAACAATGAAGATTTTTTTAATATTATTTTGAAATAATTATTTGTTATTACATAAGAAGGATATTTCTACTCCTATGAATAAAAAGAAAAATGAACAAAATGAATATTTTTTTACTGTAATTTATTACAAAATTATTTATTTTTCACATATATAATAATTATTTTATTTATATATAATAATAATTATATAATAATCAAACTTAGAGAATATACTTGATAGTAAAGTTGCATTAACCAAGAAAATAATGAAGGTTTTTGAGCAAAAGAGTATAATGTTCATCATGATATAATCATATCCGCATTGTTATTTGATATAATCATCTTCCATTGATAAATTTATACATTAAATACGAATAAGCTGAAAACAAATGATAAATTGCGATTCACTAACATTATAAAATTATTGTCAAACGATGTTTTATTCTATTGGAATAAAATGGAGAGAATTGAAGTTCTAAATTGATAAAATTTCTTTTCTATAAATCCAAATTATATACGAAATCAAAAAATTCCATGTTTTTGCTCATTGATTCAAATACGGGCTTAAAATTCATCGAAATTATGAATTGATATGGAAGTTAATTTGTTATAAATTGTTTAACGTGATTTAATTGTAATAAAAATATTAATTTTTATATTTTGCAAAAAGAGATAATGTTTAAAAAAATTTCATGCAATGAAATATAATAATTATATAACAAAAAATCACGAAATCAAAATAAAAAAAAAGAAAAAAAAAACTGAATTGTATTTTGAAAATATTCTTTTATTATATTATTTTATTCCTACAAATTGAAAACTTTATAGAAATTATATATTATTATATATTATATATATAATTTAACATAATATAATTTCTAAATTATATATATAATTATATATATAATTATATATATAATTTAGAAATTATATATTATGAATATTATGAATGAATTTTGATTTGGTGTAAATTGATATAAAGAATGGCGAAATTGATCTTTAAATCGGAAAAAGAAATAAAATTTGGAACAAAATTGAATATTTTTCATTTTTTTTCTTTGCAAAAAAATTTAATTTTTTTAATTTTTATTATTTTTTATTCAAATTAAATATATAATATATAATGATTAAAATATATAATAAAACAAATTTATAATAAAGTAAAATAAAAATTTAGTTTCTTAAATTTTTAGTAATATTTTTTATTATTAAATAGAAAATTCCAATATATTTCATCTATTCTATTGTCAAGTGTGTGATTTATTTATGCAAATGTTTATACAAAAATGCAATACAACGTATTGTTTCCCAATGAAACTGTGCTATAATTGAAATTGATATATTATTTCTTTTTGTTTCAATTATCGATGCTATGCAAGTTATGCAATTCGATGTAAGAAAAATTGCTGTATCGCATGCCATACCGCATATTTTCACTAATATTCTACTGTGATATGACATGTCAAACATTCTCTAAAATTTGTTTTTAACTCCAGCACCTTGTCTCTACTGTCCATTGTCCATTGTTACATAAAGTTATCGATTTTAATTTCCGCTTGCCTGATATTAGACAATTAGAAGTTTGAACGGACAGTAATAGTCCTTTTAATGATTTCGTTTCCCAATGAATATAGAATTCAAAAACTTTCTTGTTCCATTTAAAGATTTATTATCTATTATTTTAGTTCATATAGAACGCTATTATGCAAAATATTCATTATGAAATATTTAATTAATTATTTGATTGTGCAAAATTATTTTTATTGAAATATTAAATTGTGATGCGAATTTAAAGATATTATTATTACTATTGTTATTGTTATTGTTACTATTTTTATTGTTATTATTATTATTGTTATAATTATTGTTGTTGTTGTTAATGTGAATTTTTTAAAAAAAACTAAAATGAAATTGTGAAATAAATAAATAAATTATTTTGTAGTTTTGGATCTTTAACTTTTAGTATAACTTTAATATGCTTTATTATAACATTTATATTCAAAAAGCATCATTGAGTTTCAAATTAAATTTTTTCTATAAAAGTTAGTTGCATTTAATTTCTTTTATTCAAACATGATTTGAAAATAATTTTCTTTTTTTTTCTTTTTTTTTTTTTAATAAATTACTTGAAATTAATTTGAAAGATCAATTTATTTCATAAGTTGATTTAAGTTGAACTTAAATATAATATGAATGACCAATTTTGCATATATGTATTAAAATTATGAATAATTTATAAATTAACTTAATCTTAACTTATCTTAACTTTGATATAACAAAATATATTAGTAGATTAACATATTATTATTTTCAAAATATTTTGAATTAATTTATATATTCAAAAATATTAATTTAATAATATTTTAAAAATTGATATAAATAATAAATATCAAACATCATAAAATAAAAATAATTAAATTACAAAGAATATTTAATGATGTTAACAAGATAATTAGATCTTATTACATTTAAATTATTTTAGCGATTATTCGCAATATCTTAAATAAAATTCGGAATTAAAATATAATTATATAATCATAAAATCAAATAATCTAAAATAATTGAAATATTATTAAATGATTATTAAAAAATTATTAAATAATTTAAAATATTAAATAGTAAAAATAATATTAAATAACATAATATAATAATAAATAATATATTATAAATTATTATAAATTATTATAATATATGTTAAATGTTATATTATATATATAAAATAAAATACATAATATACCTAATATATAATAACCTATATAATAACCTAAAATAATTAAAAAATTATTAATTGTATAATTTTTAAAAATTAAAATAATTAAAATAATTCTTATTTTATATTCATTTAATTGCTTTTGCATTAAAATAATTAAAATATAATTATAAATATATAAATAAAATATAATTATAAAAATATAATATAAAAAAATCCTTGAAAAACAAATTAATTGAAATATTAAGTAATAAATGTTATAGAATAAAATATATATTAAAGAAACAATTATACATAAATAATATTATAAAATAAAATATATATATAATAACCTAAAACAATTAAAATATTATTAGTCATATAATTAAAAATTAAAATAACCAAAGTATTATTTTAATTTTTAATTATTTTATATTTATATTATTTATATTCGTATTAATTTAACTGTTTTAATTAAAAGTATATTAAAGTATATTAAATATAAAATATCAAATCATTAAGAAAAAAATTAATTACATTAGTTATTATTTATTTATTATTTCTTGAAGTTAGATATTTTTTAAGATTTAGATTACGAATGAAAAAAAATAGATAGATTTATAAATAAAAATTACATTTTATTTCTATGTTTGCACGAAATAAAATCAATTTAACTAAAATTAACTTATCTTTAATCATTTTCAATTTCACGATCACAAAAACTTATTAAGAAGAAATTTCATTAACAGATTAATTAAAAATTTAATGAACAGAATAATTAATTTTTGCTTCTTATATATTTGTATAGACAAATCAATTTTACGATTCTCTAACACATAAGTAATTTAACACATAGATCTTTGGAGAATTTCATATTAATGAACAATGAAATGAAAGCACAAGTACTATTTAATTCAGTATTATTAAAAACAAAGTTAACAATATTCAAAAGTTTAACTTGTTAAAAATTGTGTGTAAAAAATTGTTTTTATTAACAATTAATTACAATATTTCTCAACAAAAAATGTTTTAATTATTGAATATTATTCATGGTTTTGTTAAATTCTTTTAAATAAAAGTCATGATAATGAAAAATAATTTTTCACAATCCATCGATTAAATACGGACAACAGTTTAAATTATTGTTGAAGATTATTTGTTAAGCGTTTTAACTTTGAGTAAATTCCAACTTTAGATATTTTTTATTTATTTATTATTTTTTATTTATTATTTAATTGCTTAATAGCAAGATTGCATGCTATTGTTAAATAAAGTTATTCGAGAACTAAATAATATCAAAAAGAGAATTTTTAAATTTCATCTAATAAAAATAAAATAAAAAAGGAAAAAAAAACAAAATTTGTCTTTTTTGTGTTTTTTTTTTTGTTATTAAATATATTATAATTATAAATATATAAATATATAACCAATAAACGATATATTATTTATTTTTTTTAAATATTTCTCCAAATTTTACCAATGAAATTTCTCTTAGCAAACAAAATGCAATAATAAATAAATACATATATTGTATTAATTTTCAACAATATTGCTCACTACATTTATCTAAAGCGATTAAATTTATATAAGATCATTATAATTAATATCATAAATTTTATTAATTAAACTTTTAATCTCAAAAACACAAATGCAAATCAAGTTTCTTTTTGTTTGCAAAAAAAAAAAAAATCAAGCTTCGATAACATTTCATTTTACGTGAGATATTTCAGGCATACCTTGGTATATTTAATCAATGTCAATGCACAAACTTGCATAAGTTATATATGATTTTATTGAGAATACAGATTTATTGCATTTTTTTAATTATCACAAAAATCGTTACAAAAACTAGCAGATTTTGTAGGTGACCTTATTCACATCGTTGAGCTAGGAGCGTCATGAAACCAATCGAATTTCGATAAAAATTACATATTTCTTATAAACCTTTCTGTATCAGGGACACGATTAATCGATGAACCGAAATTGCGGCAGAATATGGTATGTTGTGGTATGCATAGAATAGAGATTAGAGAATTTGTCGAAAATTGCATTTAATGCAAGGATATAGTAAATGAAATTAATGATAACAAGATATATTGTGTTTATTCTAACGAAATTTAAAAAATTATTTTTTTATTTAATAAAAGAGAGAAGAAGACATTAATAATTTTATTTTTTGAAGAGTATTTTTAGAATATTATTTAATATAATTATATTTTTTTATGAAATAAAGAAACATTAGTTATTATTTATTTATTGTTTCTTGAAGAAGTTAGTTATTTTTTAAGATTGAGATTACGAATGAAAAAAGATAGATAGAATTATGGAAAAATTACATCTTATTTCTATGTTTGCACGAATAATAATGATTTACAATTAATTCTAGTATATTTATCTACTATAATTATATATTAAATACTATATTCTTGTAAAAATAAATCATATAAATTTTATTAAAAAAAATTAATCTATTTATAATAATTAAAACAGAGTAAACTTAATTTAATGTATCAATAAGAAAGAAAATTTAATTCAATGAAATTAATTCAATGCTCACAAAGAAAAAATTATAAATTAATGCTTGATTTTTTTACAAAATATATTGAAATTTATATTTAATATAATTCGATATTTCAATTTTATGTAACTATATCAATATGGTATTGTTAATACAATATCGAATAGAATGACGTAACTCATAAAAGTAGAAAAAAAACATTGAAAGCTAATCATTATTTTTTTAAAATCGTAACATAATATTCTTATCAAATATATCGAATATAAATTACTAAATTTTGATTCAAAAAGAATAATTTTTAAAACATTTCGTTTCACGGATATTATCCTATCAAACATACAACATTTCATTGAGCATTCACTAAACACAGAACTATTTATTAACAAAAAAAAAAAAAAAAAAAAAAAAGTAGATAAACCGCATCAACAAGAATAATAAAATAGAAGTCTGAATCGGATATATGAAGCTTTCACGCGTAAATACATTTTATATTACATGGTCGAGTGTTCATCCACATTATTTACACTTACAACGAGTGATGTTTTGTCAGCTTAATTAAAAACAACTGAATCGATCGATTTTGTTAGCTAAAAATAATGAAACGGAGCAAAATTTGAAAATTAACTGTCTATCGTATCGAAAATTAAAAATGATACGAATCTTTGATAAATTTTTTCGATTCGTCCTCACTATATAATTTTATTGCATGAATTTTTTTAAAAAATAATTGCTTAAATATCTTTGAATTATTTGAATAAATAGAAAGTTTTTTGATGAAAATTTTTCTTATACTCTATTTGATAATGTTTTTCTAATTAATTAAAGACACTTTAACCTTTAGTATTCATCTTTGAAACTAAAGTTAAAGTTTTTAAAAGACAAGAATTATATAATTATAAGATTATGTAATTGAAAAGAAATATGTTTATAATTTTGTTCGATTGTGTTTATATAAATTTATAGCTAAATTTATATATTTCTATCCTTTTCAAAGTAGATCCTCTTTCACATTGTATATAATGATTTTATCACATCCAACTTTGATTCAAATATATTCTGTAAGTCTATTTTTAATCGATTCTTCTTAAATCTTTCTACCTCATTTTTGAATATAGAAAGAATTCATGATCAGTTTAAATTGATATTTAATTAATAAGAAAGGTGCAAAATGACTGTTATATTATGAAAAATACTCGTGTTATTTTGTTTCAACGTTATGAAAAAGATTTAAGTGGAGAGAAAAATCTTTACATTTTTACAAGCAGGAATGAATAATATCATTGCAAAATAGGGGAAGGATAAGATCAAATTTAAATAATATTAAAAACATTTTTCTAAATCTAGTTTTGTTTCTTGTTATTTCTATATATATAAAATTATTTTCAATAATCTTAACATACAACAATAATCTTAATTTACATGTTAAATTCTTAGACATCAACAAGATCGATTGCTTTATAATTACTTATAAATTTTTCATATATTAAAATAGAAATATTTATATTTTATATTTTATTTCTTATTCTTTTAATGTATATATATTCCTATATTTCGATTGTATTTGTTTATAATATTATGTAGAATTTCTTTTTATATTTGAAATTTTGTATATAAAATTTATAATAACAATAACAACAACAAAAACAACAACAACAGTAATAGTAGTAGTAGTAGTAGTAGTAGTAGTAGTAGTAGTAGTAGTAGTAGTAGTAGTAGTAGTAGTAGTAGTAGTAGTAGTAGTAGTAGTAGTAATAGTAGTAGTAGCAGTAGTAGTAGTAGTAGTAGCAGTAGTAGTAGTAATAATAATAATATATCTATGAGATACCTTTTAAGGATTAATTCTAGACCAAAATAAAAAATATTGATATAAAAAAAAAATATCAGTTTATTAAGTATTTTATTTATCTCATTTATCAAGCTATAAGCAATTCAAATTTATATTAAATAAGAAAAGAGATAATAGAAGAAATCATTGATTCTTCGTAACATCATTGCGCTATGTCATTCTATTTCTGTCTCGTCTTTTTATATAAATTTCAATTACAATTTGAAAAATAAATTTCAATTGATATTTTTCTACACTAATTTTGATTTGAATTAAATAAATATTTATATATTTTATAATATATATTTTATAATATAATATATAATATAATATAATATTTATGTATTTTTTTAATTGAAACATTATATCTTTTAATTTTCCAATATATTGTAATTTGAAATTTCATTTATTTTTTAATGAAAATAAAAGATTCATACGAACTTTATGAAGAAATAATATAATTTATTAGCATAATAAAAATGAAAAACATAAAATTTCAAATTTTATTATTAATTAGACTTATTTTAACTGAAGGTAATATATAAAATATAATGTTATAATAAATCTTCAATTAAAATTACCATATAAACTTCAACTTATTTTGCAACTAATTATGTACACAAATAATTTTATATTTTTATTTGATAAATGATGATTATATTTCAAATTAATGAAAAATTTTACATTCAAATAAATATTGTGAAAAAGTATGTTATTTAAATGAAAAAAGTAAATTAAAAGATTTATTTAAGATTTTAATTTTTCAGCATGTTAATTATTTAAAGTACCGCTAAATATTCTCCATGATACATTTCATATAATATAATTTTACATTTCACAAAATATATCATGAAAAACTATATTGAACAATCTACGTGAATAATACATAATTTTTTCAATTTCACGATTAAAAATTTGCTAATTATTAAATAAATATTCCCTTGATTTAATATAATTCGCCTGCTTTCACGCAAAGAAATATTTCGAATATTAAAATCGTTAATTTAAAAAATTTTTTTATCTTTTTCAATATATCAATAATTCTTCTTAAAGAGAAAAATTATTGATATATTGAAAAAGATAAAAAAATTTTTTAAATTTAATTTTAAATTTTAAATTTCGTCCAAATTTTGAAATTTTACTAAACAGATGAAAAATGTTGAAAATTATGAAATCTTAATTTTTTAGTTAGGGATTGTTATTTTTAGTAAACTTCACCCAAGCTTTTCAATTCTTTCTTGAAATAAATAGATATATAAATATGTGTACATTATATAAAAGTATATGTTGTTATGTACGAAAAAAATATTAAAAAGAATAATCATTTCAATATATAATAATAACACAAAATGTTTTCCAAAATTATTACTATTATTTATTAATTTCTTGTACAATAAATGTAAATATAATTATGTGACCAAATCAATTTCAATCCAATTAAGAATTTATAGAATTATAGAAATTCATTTAAGACGTTATTTTCTTTTATTAATAAATTAAAAATAAAAAAAATTAAAGAAATGATATATTCGATTAATCGAATCAATGTCATGCAAGTATTATGTAATTATCATTCAAGAGTTATTCAAAATATTATTAGAAAGTTACGATAAAAAATGATTACATATATATTGATTGAATTATTATTTCTTAATTTTCATCCAACGAATTTTGTTTTAATTTTTCAATAATTATTTTTACTTATAAAAATATTCCAAAAAAATGTTACTGCTTATTGATATAAAAATGATTATATATATATTGATTGAATTATTATTTCTTAATTTTCATCCAACGAATTTTGTTTTAATTTTTCAATAATTATTTTTAGTTACAAAAATATTCCAAAAAAATGTTATTGCTTATTGATATAAAAATGATTACATATATATTGATTGAATTATTATTTCTTAATTTTCATCCAACGAATTTTGTTTTAATTTTTCAATAATTATTTTTAGTTACAAAAATATTCCAAAAAAATGTTACTGCTTATTGATGCTTATTTTATTATATTATTTTTAATTTACCAATCTTAGGAAAAGAATATAAGAAATAAATTTGCTTTTTATTTATATTTCTTTTTCATTATATTTGTATTTTCTTAATTTTTTCTTTATTTTCTTCTAATCATCAAAAAATAATTTAAGATATTATCCTATTAGAAAATATTTCAATATTTCAAGAAAGAGACTAATTTTATTTAATAGAAATCGGATGAAATATATGTTCAGATGTGGTTTCAGAGCATAAATAGAAAATAATGAAACGAATAGATATAGTTAAAAACTTAATGAAAATTGTATAATTCATATAAGATTATGCCATATTGCAAATTGACAATTGAATGTGCAAAAATAACAAATTTTACAAGAATGATTTTCAAATGTTCTATTACGTACTACTTGTATATAAATCAATGATAAAAGTATTCAAATTTTACATTATAAAGAAATTTTGTTCGAAAAATTTTTATTCTGATCTTTTTTTTTAAATTTATATATATATATATAATTTTAAAGATTTTAATAATTTTTTAATTTTGAATAATTTTTTTTCAAAATAAAAATATTTTTCACAATAAGGTGAAAAATAGAAAAATGAAACATTTTATTAAAATTTTATTTTTCATATTCGTATAAAGTTATATTTAAAAAAAAAAAATAATATTGATTTCTTCTCCTTAAAGTGATTATATATAAAGTGATTATATATAAGTATTATATATAAATAAAATTTTTATATATATATATATAATCTATTATATGTTTATAAAGTTATAATAAAAATAAAAAAATTTTATAATATTTTTAAATAATAATTTTATTTATTTTTAATAAAATTTTGTGAATATGTAGAACATGATAAATTATATGAAGTAATTTTTTAGCAGAACATCGCTTTAAAAAAATGAAATCAGCGATTAATTTTAGGACTTTTTTGTTTTTTTATCATATTTTAAATATAATTTTATCAATATGAGATACAGTAAAGTTTTAAATTATAAAAAGTTTAGTTTTTAGTGCTCTATTATTCTATTATGAAAAATATTTTCAAATAAAATTGTTTCAAAAGTTGAAACTTTAGATTTACTTTCACTCGAAGAGATTTTTCCTTAAATAAAAAAAATTGCTCCATATACAATTCATTGTATTTTATGTTAATAATAAAATTGGAATCTTAAAATAAGGGTTTTTTTGTAATATAAAATTATAATATTTTTATCATTCGTATCGAATACGAATGATAGCCCTTTTATGGGCTATGTATATAATGATGAATAAAAATATTCGTACACTTTTAAAAATGGAGTAATTTTTTTCAAATTTTAACAACTTCAATTTTTCTAAAATGTTAGAAGGATAAGTATATTAGATAATGTAAAAAAATTTTTGTTTAATTGTTACTGATCAGAATTATGAAGAAAAAAAAAGATCATGATAACTTTTATTTTTTTCTTCACAATTTCAACCAAAAATAATTTAAAAATTTTTAATATTATTTAAATTTTTTTTTATTATCTAATAAATCATCTTTCATTATCTCAGAAAAATTCAAAATTCAAAATTCGTTTGATTCAATTTTTAAAAAATTTATTTAAAATATTTAAAATTTTTATTTAAAATTTATGTAAAATATAATTATTTTTTTATATAATTATGCGAATAACTCTTATTCATCAATATATGCATATTCAAACTATATAACTTTATGACCAAAAATATACGAATGAAATATTCGCGTTTTCAAAATAAAATTTTTATTTCAAGATTAAATAATCATCCTGGCGAAATGTTACAAATTTATAAATATTCATTTTTATTATGAAGAAGTTTATTATGATTAACAATATATTTCATGGTAAATATTTTAATATTTTTATTTTAATATTTTTATTTTTTAAATTACGTTTAACATTACATGACTAGAAATTGATTTGAATAAACATTTGAAATTTGCATTTTTAATCATCAATTAGATATTATTATTAATTATATTTAAAAATATAGAAAAGAAGCGGAAATAAAATTATTACTGAAATAATAATTTCTCAGAATTTTTATTTACATCAAATGAAAATTCTTTTTTTTTACGAAAATTAAAAAAAATACGAAAAAATACAGTTTTTAAAAATAATTAATAAATTCAAAATTTCTTTTTTATATAAAAAAACAAGAATTAATCTTATTATAATCAATATTATTATTATATTTAAAACAAATAAAATAAATAAATATGTATACTAAATAAAATGAAAAACAGTTTTGTTATAGAAAATGCATATGTATGTGGATTATTATATATTGAATTTTCAAATTTGATATTTTTATAAAAATTTATTTGTATAAGAAATGAAAAATTGATCTATTGTATTTATTTTTTTATATTAAATAAATAATAATTTTCGATTTTATTAATTTTCAAATTATTGTTAATATACATTTTAAAATGTTTAATAGAATCGAAAATACGATCTTGTAATAAAAAAAGAGGAAATTCTGGCCAAATTATACGCAAACTTGAAGAACTTTTTTGCACGCGAGGAACAGATAATGAGTTAACAAATTATGTAAGTTTTTACAAATGTCTACAGAGAATCATGTTTCCCGTCGAACGAGGAAAGACCAAAGATAGAAACAATGAAGTAAAATTAAGGAAATTAAAAGATACGCCACATTAACTTTTCCTCTAAATTCTCTTTTCTGGCTTAATTAGAAGAAAAACTTTAATTGGAAAATATCTGACTTTCCAAATTCGATTCACCGTAAAAAACAATTAAATCAGAAAAAAGAGATTGGCTGCTTTCTTTCTTGAGTAATTTTATATTCTACCCAATAATTCCGTACTCATCACGGAATGTTATAAGCTAAATTTGTATCAAAAAGTAACAATAAAATTTATATATATATCGGAAAAAATGAAAATATTTACCGAAGAAGATTTAATTAAATTTTGTTTTAATATTTTTCTATTATTTATTATTGCCAATAAAATTAAAATATATTTATTAATAATATTTATAGATGGAAGATATAAATATTTGAAAATTATAAGTGTAAACGAAAATTAATAAAACAGATTTATTTTTCATTTTTCAATTTTATATTAAATTTTATATTAAACAAGTTTTGTTGAAAATAAATTTGATCACATATAATTTGAATATTATAAACTTGAATATATCAAACCAATTGATTATGAATTATTTTATTCGAATTTAAATCGAAGCTATATATTAGACTTTGAGCGATCTCTTTTTATTTCGCAAATTTATAACTCATCTCTTTTTTGTAATTATTTTATTTTTATTATTTATTACTGTTAGTAATAAAATTTAGAATAAATAGTAGTGTTTTGTTATTTTTATTTCTAATTAATCAAATTTTCAATTATAAACTCTTCTTTACTTTCAATTATCTTAAATAATCAATCTTTTTTATTTAAGAATAGAATTTTGACATAAAGCATTGTGTTAAAAGAAATAGATAAAATTCAAATTAAGACATTACCACACTACCACAAATTACCACTTTGAAAGAATTACGAAAATTGAATTTTTGATTTCGTCAATCATGAGCCAAATTGTTAGATTTTTTTTAGTCATTGTATGATACATATAATGAGTATATATGAGTTTTTAAAATTTTTAATTTTCAATATAATCAACGAATATATAATAAATTGAAATTTAATCTTAAATAATTAATAAATATTCCATTTAATATTTTTTTCTAATTTTTACATCACTATCAATATTTTTTTAATTCTTTTATTTCATTATTAAAACAAGATTTTAATTGAAAAATAACTTTATGACCAAATTGATGTTTATGACCAATTGATTTTTTATTATTTTGTTATGAATATTTTCATTATTTTATAAATCAATAAATTTTTTTGTTTTATAATTTCTTATTTAGTAATTAAATAATTAAATGTTTAGTATTTAAATAATTAAAAACTAAAAAATTAAAAACTACTTAAATAATTAAAAACTAAAATAATCAAATGAAATTACTAACATATAAGATATTTTAATATAAGATATTTTATATAAATTATTAACATATAAGATATTTTTAATAATTATTCATTCTGCTCTTAGTGAATTAAGATTTAAAATAATTATGATTAATTTTAGTATTTGAAACGATTATTGAAATTTTTATCGATTTCGATTTTTATATTTACTCTATTATTTTTAATCATTCTATATGATATATCATCAATTCTATATTATATAAAAGTTTTAAAACTTTTTATCTCTGCGATAAATAGAATATGATGTAATAAAATAAAAATTCAACTTTTGAATTTGTTAAATCAAGATTATTTTTATATGCATTTTTCTTTATAAATTTTCATTAATCAGAATCACGTTATAATGACTTTTATATTTATTTTTTATATAATTAATTTGTAATAGCAATGTAAAGTTAATTTGATTTTATTAATGATTAAATTTATATGAAATTAAATTTACTCGTATGGTTAAATATTATTTCTTTTTTTTTTAAATCAATCACTTTATCAATAATTAAAAATAATGTGTAATTTTTTATTCAAAAAATTTTGTAAAATAATTTTTACAAGATTTTTAAAATTGTTAAATAAGAATTATTATTTATTGCATTATTGTATTTTCAAACAAATTAAAACAAAATAATTAAAAAAATAATGATAAAAGGAAATTTTACTTCAATGATAAAAGAATAATATATTAAATTATTTTGAACCAGAAAAGAAATAAGATAAAAGAAAAGAAATAAAGATAACGTAAAAATTATTAAAACGTATTTTACTTCAATATCTTAATGCTTTTATATAAAAAAACTAAGAAAGATTGAATTCCTTTAACAAGTGATTCCCTTCGATATTGATATCTTTTTGAATGTTTATTACTCTCTTAATTAAAAATTTTTTTAATATATGTATACTAATTCATTTCAATTCAATTTATCGAAGTAGTAAAGTTATCGTTAAAATTAGAAATTAACTTCTTTAGAAAAACAATTTATTTTAAATGAATGTATTATTAATATCATTTAAATCTGTCGATTCGAGTTTCAGCTTTTTCTTGCTGAATTTTGAAATTCTTGATCGAAATAGCTCCTAAAATGGATAATAATCTTAGATATTTACAATATATATATATATATATGTAGACAATCATACTAATATTTATATTATAAAAGCAATACTTAATTAATTTTACAATTTTGCAAATTTATATTATATTTCTTAAAAGCAATACTTAATTAATTTTATGATTTTGCAAATTTATATTATATTTCTTAAAAGCAATACTTAAATAATTTTACGATTTTGCAAGTTTATATTATATTTCTTAAATATCTTATATCGTCTGTAAAAATGAAATATTTGAAATATTTGAAATTTTAACATTTCCTTAAAATTTCTTTTATATTTCTATTTCAGAAATTCTCAAAATATTGCGATTCATAAATAATAAAAATCTCTATTTTATATATATGTTATTATTATCTATATGTTTAATTAAAATTTATCAAATTTCTCAAAATTATCTTATATGAAAAGCGTAACATGAATATATACACGCATACACGCATAAAATTTATTTATTTATTTTTATAAATTTCTGTTATCTTTCCAATAACAAAGATTACCATTATTGAACATAATATCACCAAACATTCTTCATAATAGAGAAATATGCAAATACTTACCGGATGAGTCTCTTCGTTTGCGAAAACGTCTAATGAAAAAGGAACGAAGGAGAAAGATTAAAAAAAAAAATAAAAGAAAAAAAGAAACAAGAAATACTATTGATCAGGTTTTTCATTTGTACAGCGTGAAATTGAGAACATTCTTTTTTGTACCTTCAATATTTGCACGAGTTTTAATAAAGCAGTTGGAAGCATCCGGGAGATAAATTTCACGTACAATCGTGTCGAGAAAACCGCAATTTATCCGCGAAAGATTTTTGTTTTAATCTATTTTCTTTGTTCAATCGTGCAATCACATCTCTTCGGCTAAAACTTTTCTCTCTGCATTTTTTCTCTTCTTTATTCTTTTTTTAATTTTTATATTTTTTATATTTATTTTTATAAATGAAAATTGACTTTTTTCAAATACTTTTTTACAACATATAAAAGAAAAGTAATGAAATAAAAAAAAAATACCTTACTTATTAACTTTCTTCTAATGTCAAATTAACTTCTTTCAAATATTTCTGTAAATAGGATTTCAATTAATTTTTTTTTAAAACATTTCATTATAAATGCCTTTAAAAAATTGTTATTATTTTAATAAATAACCCATTTTAGAACAACAATTATAGAATGTTTCACTTTCTATAACTATAATAAAAAAAATATAATTATGATAAAAACATTTATTAACTATTATTATGTTCATAAATTAATTTTTATAATTTTAATTATTATTTATTAAATGCAACAAATAATATTAATTATTATTCGTTATATGCAACAAATAAATAAAATTTACGTTTCTACTATATTTTAACTATATTATTAATTTAACTATATTATAAAATATATTAAAATATATTATTAAATAAATGTTTCTTTATCTCAATAAATTAACATATTTATTCAGCTGCTTTTAGAAACACTTTTTAGAAATTTAATATACTCTTAATAATTATTATATATACGATATTACGTTAAATCAAAGATAATCACTTTAATTTGTAATAAAATATCATTTTATTATATATTATTACATATTTATGTTACATATATATATTACATATTTATTATCATATTCTATTATAATTATTGATTATTATGTAAATAATTTATTTTCTCTGATATCTCTAAAATAACTATTACGATACATAATGGAAAAAGTCGTATTCGAAACACGTTATTCGATTCTTCACCAGGATTCAATTGCAAACACGTTTTGCTAATATTCGTAGCACGAACAGAAAACTTCGGAAAAGAAATAAAAAAAACGATTAAATAAAAAAATTTACTATTGAATTATCATATATGAACACTTTGCAATTGATGCAAAGAGAATGCGAAATAACATTTAAGAAAAAATTTATGATATAAATTTTTAAGATCAATTTAAAAATAAAATTCGATATATTCGATTATTATCATTATTTTTACTATAATATCATAAATTGAAAAAATATTATTCATGATCCATTACGATGAGTCTGATAAAAAAAGATGAATAAAATATAATTGAAATTTAAATCCTATCAATGATTAATTATTGAAATATCGATTAGAAAATTCTATTATTATAAAACTTAAATTAATGGAATATTCGATTATCTGAATATGTTATCTAATTATAAAAAATAAAGAAGAACTTTTTTGTTCGCAAGCACTTATTATTGCTTATGAGATTTATAAACAGTTTATTCAAAGAAATTCCTTACATAGAAACTATTATTATCGATTGCCGACTTCCATTGAATCTAAACAAAGAGTGATATTATGTGAAAAGATTGCCATTTTCAAAAAAAATTTAGTAGATACTTGAAATTGTATATTTTTGACATATTTTACTTTGGCTGGAGTGGATCCCAAGAATGACATATAGCCAGATATGATTGACTCAACAATAATTAATATCATTCTAATTACAAGAATTTTTCCTCTTGAATGTTGCAAGTCAAAATCCAATTGAATTAAGAAAAAATTTTTTGATGCATGAACTTTATTTGAAAGAGAGTCTCATTTAGTGAATCTCACTCAGTGAACAGATCATATTTATAGCCAAATATGATAAATAGACAGTAACATATTATGTTCAGACACAATTATCTACTGTGATATTAGAGACAAAATCTAATTAATATTTGTGAACACATCGTAGTCTGATCATCGGATACAACTATAGTTTTTACTAGATAGTTTCTTTGTAATTATGCATTATGCTGTGATTATCGAATATAGCTATCTGCTATAATAGTATGAGAAATCCAATTCTCTTATAAGCATGCATACCATAATATAATTTATAAAATATTAATATAAAAAAATATTAATCACAAGCACCAATTTCTTCGACATACACATATACATATCTATCGAAAAAGCACTCGACACATATATGCACGCACTTAACAATTCACTATCCACTACAATATTACTACTAATATTTTTAGAATCTTGTTCTAAAAATTATATTTTCATTTTTCTCTCTTTTTCACTAATTGTTATTTATCATTTATATAATATTTTTAGAATGTTATTAAAATTTATAAATTACGAAAAGAAAAGAAAATTAAAGAATATGATGAAAATTCATTAAGCAAAAAGAGAACGAAATTTGCAATGTTTGAATAGTATTATATAAAATGAGAAGATTAGAATAAATAATGAAGAAATTGTTAAATTTGTTATTTATTTAATATTAATATTTATAATATATTTTTTATATGTATAATAAAATCTAATCTAAAAAAAAGTTATTCAATTATCTATAATTATATATTTAACTTAATTTAAATCTAAATTGACGAATAGAAAAATTGATATAGAAGTGCAACATACTTATCATTTGATAATTATTAGACATAAAAATGTTTTAATTATCGAAGAGAAAAGATTCATTGAATTTCATGAATTTGGTACTTATTAGATTAATTTAAATAAGTATAGAACATAATATTATATATTTAAATTTAGTTTAAATAATTTAAATTTAAATAACTAGTGTATTTACAAAATATAATTTTTCTTATTATATTATTTTTCTTATTTCTTATTATAACTTTTATGAATAATCAAAATTGTTTAAAAATATATGAAATCAAAAATGCGTCAAAAATACTTATCATTTTTAAATTGGACATGTTTATATTTTTATAGTATTCATATTCATTTATACATATTTTTTTATCTGATAAAGAATTTTTTCTCGTTTACCATACAAGATGTATCATTTATTGGATATTTGTTAATCTAATTTGTGGAGCTATAGTAATCGAATTGATTTATTACAAAGACAAATATTTTAATAGATTTTCCTTAATATCTTCGTTAATTTTTACAAATCACTTTATTCATAATTTTAAATTAAAATTTTATCTTGATAGAATTTTTTGTGTTATAAAAATAACTAAAGCAACTATTAAGCAATTTATGATAAACGAAATATCTTGAATACAGGTAAATATTAATTTTGGTAAATGATTGATATTCACAAAAATTTTCCTCATTGATAAATATTCTAAGTAATTAAAATAAAATTTCGCTTACTAATATCTATTATAAACAATTGAAATAAATTTATTTTCTCGATAATGTTTATTAATAATAATAAACAATTTTTTTTGTTACTTATTTTTATTATATTTTTTATATATAATTAATATTTTAATAAAAAAAATAATCTATGATTTTTTTATTTTGATTATAATTGTTATAGTTAATTCATATTATAGTTATTCATATAATACTGATATACCGAAAAAATAATGAAGAAAATATTATATATAAAATTAATCGAGATATTGATTAATAATCATCACAATATTTTTCTTTAATTAACTCTTAAATCCAATCTCGAAGTTTTCATTCGACTTCTATCGTTTTATATTTCATCTCCGTCGTTTCCTGTTCAATTCAATCTAATATTAATATAAATTTATTCCGGGTCACGATAAGATCCCGACAAATGGAATTTTTCGATAAATAATTGCACGATATTAAAAAACAGCTTCGATCCTTGTCTAACAGAGATAACAAGGAATAATCTTCTTCTCTCCTAGATCCACGATATTCTCCAGTTTGAATTTTTAAATTTGCTGAATCTCTTGGAATTAATTAGAGGTTGGTAGGAAAATCCTTATGAACCCGGAGGTGTAATATTTCTCTCTTTTACCCTCAAAGTATGGCGAATATTATCTTTTCTCTTAGAATCGGATATGACATGATAATTCATAAAGGAATTATTTCCGTGGTAATGCGATTTAACATTCTTGCTATATTTTTGCAAGAAAAATAATGATTGGAAAAATCTGGCGACTTTTCATCTAAAAAAATATTGAAACAAAATTATCAACATATTAGTTATCCATATCCGTATTATTTCATCAATTTTTTTCACTTTTAAATATTATAATTTTAAAAAATATAAATTATACTAGAAGAAAATTGTACTTAAACAATTTTATATAAATAATAGAGAATGTTTTTAAATAATAATTTTAGGAAATTAATAAGCTATAAATTATGAAATATGAATATTACTCTTAAAATTTTATAATTTAAATAATACTAAATAAAGTGATTAGATGACTTAAAATTTATATTTATTTATTTTATTATTGAATTTGCTATTCAAATCTGAAAAATTTAAAATATGTTCAAATAAATATTAATTATAATATAAATTAGAAAACTGAAATAAGCAAATTTTTATATAATTCAAAAGTATAGTATAAAACTTACAAGTGTACAGCATAAAAGTTAAAAAGATAAATTATACTACTGAAAATAAAAATATAAAAAAATATTATTTTTTATTATTTATCATCATACATTCTTTCTATTATTATTAACATATTATTATTCATTTATAACAATTTATTTTTATATAATAAAGATAATTAAGTTTAAGAAAAAATTTTTTGATTTTCTTTATTTTATATTTCTAATTTCTTTTCTTCCCTTTTTATTGATGTCATTAATTTTAAGCATCATTTTTTATTTATTTATATTTCTATAATGTCTGATACGTATTATTCAATTGTATAAAGAAATTATGCAATTTTATCATCAAATGTGTTTATTAAAAACAGTTTAATTTAATGTTTAAAAAAAAATATAACCAAAAAGTTAGTATTACGCTTTGAATATTTTAGATTTTTTGCAATTTGTTAAACATTGAGACATAGATGACAACGATGAGACATAGATATATATGCTTGTATATATGTGTATATATATATGTGTATATAAGTAATTGTGTGTATATAAGTAATTGTGTGTATATAAGTAAGACATAATGCAAATTTAAAATTTAGATTTTTGACTCTTCGATTTTAAGAGTCTAAAATATAAATTTAAAGTGCGGATTTGTCATTAATTAAGAATAAATTTATTTTTAATAATTTTAATTTTTTGCAGACCTGTTTCGCTCAGTTGAACCAACAACTTCAGACGATTCGGATCTGCGCGTTCAGTGCATTCAGTACATTCAATGGAATTTCTTACAGCTAATTTATGATTTCACACAAATTAACGCATAAAATTTTTATATTTTAATATTTTATATAACTTTACATATAAAGAAATAAAATTTATTGAATATTAAAGTCTATATTGTTGTTTTGTATAATATTTTATTTAGCAATTACCAAGATGTATCCTCGGTTTGTCAGAGCAAATAAAGCAATAGTATTTTTTTTTCTAATTTTTTTATTGTATAATTATTTGTTTCGGGCACTATTTCATATAATATATTTCATATAATATAAGTTCATTAATATAAAATAGTTTAAAAAAATCTAATGGTTCATTTATATTCGAAGATATTGCGGTTTTGCAGATTTTTCGCCGGATTTTCACAAATTGTATTCTTTACGAAATATTTTCTGATTCTGTACATACTATTCATTTGAAATTTCCTGCAATATCTTCATTTGAATTATTGCTTTCATTCGCTATTATTCTTATTTTTCGCCTTTTTATGTCTTTTATTTCATCTCCATATTTATCATTGCTTTCTCTATCGTTAATTTCTTTATAAATAGAAATAATTTCGTCATTCAATAACGAAAAATCAAACTCATCTTCATTTGAACTAATTTCATTATTGTATTCCATGTTTATAAAACTCAAAAACTTTGAAAATAATATTGCCACGACTCTCAAACTCAGACTAACACTGAAGATGTCGTCCGAGTCGCAAACACGGTCTAATTTGAGATAAAAAATCTAACCATTTAACAATATATTATTTTATACTTCATAAGATTATATGTAAAGAGCTTAGGAATTTATGAAGCGATTTTTATTTATGAAGCGATATTTTAAAAAAATCAAACATAAATAAATATTGTCGTCGTTCAAGTTGTCGCATCAATCCAAATGGTGCTGGAGAGTCATCGTTGGGGCGCAAAGGATTAAATCACATTTAAAAAAAATTCTCAATTCAAATTAACAAAAAATAAATGATTTAATATAAATTTTTACATAAAAAATATTCTTCTCTTACACTAAAAAAATTTTTTTCTTTATAATAGAATATAATAGAAAATAATATTTCTTGTTATTAAAACAACAATAAACTATCTATAAAATAAACTTATTTATTATTAATTAAAAAATAATTTTTATATAAATTGAAAACAATAACTTGAAAAATTTGAAAAATTGAATAAAGATTAAAACAAAATTTTATTAATTCAATAATAGTATCATTTTAATTATAAAAAATTAAATATATATTTTTCGAATTAGTTTTTTTTTAATTTTAAATGATTATTTTATAAGTTTTTTTTTAATTTTTCTAAAATTTTTTAAAATGAATCTATTTTTTTTTCTTATAAGATTGTTAATTAAATAGTGTTTCTTATTAATAAAAAATATAAAATTGAAATTCATGAATGAATCTAGTAGATTAATAAATAATTATTTTTGGTCGTGTCAAATAGAATCCTATTTTTAGGATACTCATAATGAACAATAACAATAGCAATTGTTTACTAATACGATATATGTATTAGAATTCAATAATAATATTATTCGAAATTCTATTATTTTGGTTCTTAATTAAATATAATATAAGTACAAATATCTTGCTATTTGTTTTATGATCCAAATATAGAATTTAGTTCGTTTTAATTTCAGACAAATTCAAAACAATTTCTATTAATACTGAAATAAAAAAATATATGAATATATCCAAATAGTTATAAGATATTTAAGAAATGTTCAAGGATAATTTTATTTTCTTTACTCTCATTCGATGCAAATCTTTAATTAATAATATTAATACATATTTTTACAATTAATACATATTTTTCATTCTCTCGAAATGTTTCTCTTTGTATTTTTCTTTTTTTCCTAAACAAAAAATGATATTGTCGAGATAACTTCAATATGTCAAATAACCGCATTTCAAAGAGAAATACTTTTTTCGAATTCCTCTTTTCCAGAATTAAAAACGCTGCGCCGCAACGTAGCGTAACCAAATATAATGCTTTTATCAACGTGTGAAAAAGCATAGAAAAAAAAAAAACATACAAAGAAGAATCGAAATTGTTAGGATGAAATTGCAGTGATTCAATCTATAGTATATACCTTTTATCGTACTTGTGCAATTGTCTCTGCCAATACATGAAACATCATCGAACATTTTTTCTGAAACATATCGACGATTTCGCACTCCATATTTGCGATAAATGATACTTTTTATAGAAAAGTTTCGCTTAATTATATTTCATTGATTTTCACTTAATTTTCATGTGAATTTATATATTCATATTTTATATAATCAATTTAAAGAAAATATTTTATTTATTTTAAATAAAAAATTAAGTATTTATAGTATTATATTTTAATAAATAAAAATCGTGGATTGCTGCATTTTATTTCAAGAATTCTTAATTAGATATTTATTTACATTTATATTTATTTAAATAATTTTAGAATATATAGATTCTAAAATTATTTCTTCTAAATATTATTTCTATTTCATTGTTTTGCAAGTAATCACAATTATCTTGTATCTTTTCATTATATTATTTCCTAATTTATGAATTTCATCCGTTATCTTTACAATGTAATCGACAATAATAGCTTAAATTATACCAGAAACATAATATGGAGATGAAAATATCTAATTGTATAATTTCAAATTAAAAAATTTATTTGAAGTTAATGAATTTCTTTTTTAATTCGTTTTTAATAATTAAAATATATAAAAACACAGAAACTTTTTTAATATATTGCTCAATAATTAGAAAAAAAGTGAAATATATATTGTAGAAATAAATAAAGCAAAAAATGATACATTGTTCTAAAAGAAAAAAATAAAAGCTTACAAAAGTTAGACAAATTCTTTCCTTAACGTTTAACTCTGTAAATTCTCACATAAATATATTTTGATATATATTTCGTAAAATAATTCCATCGTAGATTATATTCCATTTTCATGATTTTTAAAACTTTTTCAAATAAACTTATACAAAAATAAAAAAATATATAAATATCAAAAAAAGGTACAGTAAAAAGATTCCTATTCAAAAGTACGTGTGAATATATACTTTTGCACTTTTTCCACAAATCATTCAATAAGAAAAAAATTAAGAATTAATTTTAGAAAGAATCAAAAAATGACAAGAATCAAGAAATAAAATCTATGGAATAGCATAAAATTCACATCAATAATATAATTAATTTTTTGCTAAAAAAAATATCTAATCGAAAATCTGTTAACTTTTAATATAAATAAATAAATATATATATATTAATAAATATATATATATATATATATATATATGTAATAATATATATATATATATATATATATATATATATATATATATATATAATATTTTCCGTACGCATATGCAATGAAGTAAACAAAATTTCAACTTTCTTTTTCTATCTTTTTTATGTATTTTTCTTCTTACCCTTTCGATCAAAAGTATTAAATTTTCAAAACTGAAGAAGAAAATTCACCATAAGATTATCGAGAATATTTTTTTCTTTGTCATTTGTACTACGATTTTCCAGCACAAACGAAATGGAAGAAAAGATTGATTGTTTTGGAGAAAATTCTCATATAAAAATTTCTTTTTACAGAAAAATAATTCGAATGAATGTATGATCGTTTATTAATGTATATAATTAAATATAAATATAATTATATTTTTGATGCATTAATAAATGCATATACTTAGTTTATAATTTGAGAATCCAATAGTTTTTAAATTATATACAAAATGTCTAATTTGAAATTATTATCTTAATTATTATTATTATAATACACAAAAATAATTAGGTAGAAGTTAAATAATTTCATAAATTATATTATTTAATATATTTTAACGTAGACAAAGATATATAAAAAAATCCATTCTGTTTTTTTGAATGAAATAATGTTTTTTGATATATATTGTTTGATATAACTTATAAACCTTTATTTAAAGTAAACTTTTTATATAAAAAATAAATATATATTTAAAAGTTATTAAATATTTATAAAATATTTTAATTTGGATCTTATAAGATTTACTATATGAAGAATAATGAAATTATTGTATGAAAAATATATATTATTTTAATTGTTTCTTAGCTTTCATACAATTAGTTTTCTAAAATTCCTTGAAGTAAATCAATTAAATAATTTTATTGTAATATCAGATATTAAATCCTATATTCATTCTATTTTGCTCATCTAATGCAAACTTAATTTAAATACAATTTAATAAATAAATCTTAATCAACTTTTTGTATATTAACTTTAAATTTATATTTAAATTTATATTGACCAATGATTTTACAAATACGTTAATATTTTATAATAAAAAAGCATAAGATTGAAGTAAGTATATCATATTTAATTTTTTTTTTTTTATTATTCATTGCTGAAACATCAATTAGAATTGTTGTTTTCTCGATTTTCTTCGGCCTTTTTTGAAAAACCATATTATGATTCATAATCATAAATATTTTTGAAGGATCTTAGTTGAATCATAATTATATTTTTAGATAATTTTAGAAATTTAGATTTAATTAAAAAAAATTTGTTTTAAATATTTTTACATTATAAATTATAATTAATTATTATCATTTTATTATTATTGTTTTATATAATAATGTATATCATATTTTTGGAAGAAATAAATAATATTGTAATATGCTTTTTGATTTATGAAAACATAAATGCACAATGTTATTCCATCATGCAAGAAATGTTTTATATTAAATTATTTCTTTTCAAAGAAGAATTGTATGATCAGCGTGAAGATATTAAAGATATTATTATTTTGAAAATAGAAAATCATACATTGTATTCTTCCTTTTTTTGTATTTATATATTTTTTCAAAAATATATTACTTATATGTAGCAATAACAAATAATATTTAAAGAAAATTTGCGAATAAGGATTATTTTAAATTAATTTTAAATTGTGTAAAATTTTACAACAAATTTTTTGATACTTGAAACTTAAGAACATTAAATTTTTTTCAGTATATATTGTTATATATGTATAATATCAATATGATATAATTTTTATTTTTACAAGCTCACTAAACAGAAAAAATTAATTTTATAAAGGATGTTAAGATATTTAATAAAGGAATGATGTTTATAAACTAATGTTGCCACATGAGAATATGTACTATTTTTGAAAAAAATATTTAGAAGTTTTTTAGAATTGTATATTTTTTAAGAACATTTCAATGGAATGGAACATGATTTTAAAATTTTAAAAAACAAAAATTTTTTCAATTATGCCAATTTCAACAGCAATCCTATTATCCTATATTTAAAAAATTTATTACAAATATTGATGGATTAGTTTTAAAAATAGCGGATTCTCGAGGCTAAATTAAATATTTCTTTTTACATTAAAAATATCACGCAATCAGAAAAGTAATTAGATGTGCAATATCATTGGCCACTTGTGATTTATCAAGAATCCGCGATTCTCTGATAAACGTGAAGGAGATGGCCATAAATGTTTTTAAAGTTTGAAAAAAAATCATAACAATTTTAATTATTAAAACGCTTTGAATTATTGAATTATTCAAGCCGATTGAACAGTTTAAATTAAAAAAAACATGATTAATTTTAAATTTTTAGAATTTTTAAAATTTCATGAACTCGGATATTCATTCACAAAGATATAAATTTTTATTATTAATATGTGGAGTTTGCTCTTAATCTTTTAAAATTTTTTTTATTAATAAAATTTTATAATAAATTAATTTTATTATTTTTAATTTTATTATATACTATGTATCGCTTTTACAAATGGATTGGAACAAAGAGAATTATTAAAATAAGTTGATTGTATAATTCTTAAGATAAAATAATTATATAAATATATTTTTTAATGGATTTATATAATTAGAGCTTAATAAACAACAACATATATAATAACAATAACTTGTTACTTCATAAAAAATGATAATATAATAAATGATAATAAAATAAGAAAATAGAATAAATAAATATTAATATAAAAAAGAATAATAAAAAATATAAATATGAATATTATTTATACTATATTTTATAAATTAAAATTATAATATTTCTTGAACAAAATTATGCATTGCAAATGTATATGATACTTTCAATATTCTGTTTATATTTTATAATATTGCTACTTGATTTTTTAAAATATAATCGATTTTTATACATAAATTTAATAATAGCAAATTTTTCATTTTAAATTTTAGAATTATTATAATATTTAGCTATAGATTACATTTCATATATATTAAATGTATGATTCTTCATTTATAACATTTTCCTCGAGTTTTTCTTTAATCTTTTAAATATTTAAACTTATCTTATAAGAATATTAAAAATACAATGTAATACACACGAATACACACACACACAAATGTTTTCAATACACATTATTTATTATTATAAGTACAGTTAATATTTTAGATATTGTTCACAGATCAATAATATTTTCTTCTACTTAACATAATTTTTAAAATATTTGTAATAATATGATTAGAGTCTATAAATTAACCATATTTTGTAAAAATTTTTTATTCTAATAATAAATTTTCTAACTCTAATATAATTTTTAATTTCTTTATCAGCAAATGTTTATATCTTTTATTTATATTCATTTTCATTACAATTCTCCACTTTGTATGATTAATATTTTCATTCTTTTGCAATAAAAAATTGATAACAATTGATATATTTGTAACAAAAAATATGTTATTTTTATATAAAAAAAATCGTGGCATATTACATGTATGTTACGTGGTATATTACATTATATTTATATACTCATATACATGATGCAGGTGAAAAAGAAATAATGTAAGACGAAAAAACTGAATAATTTTTTTATATCTTATTTTTTGTTCATTGCAAGAAATACGAAATCATTCTTCCAAAGATTTTAAAACTTTGTAACATATTATTGGTTTTTAATTAAAAATATTACAACTTTTTCTTAATAAATAAAAATTATTGTAATAGTTCAAGGATTGAATTATTTTTAAAGATTTCTTGTATTTTCAATTTTTAATTTTTCCTAACAGGAAAAGATGGCTGTACTAATTGATAATATAAAAAAAATTAATTGCTACACTTATTTTTAAATTATATTCAACAATCATAATAATCATATAAATATTTTAAATGTATCTAAGTTAAATAATAAGTAATAAGTAATAAAACCATTAAAGTTTTTGCTAATTTTTATAAATTTAAAAATATGAAAATTGTTTTTGTATTATTATATATATTTCAAAATAATTTGATTATTAATAAAAAATCAATTTTATCAATTTTTATTAAAAAAATTATTGTTATTATTATAATATTTTTTAATATATATTTTTCAATTTTTGCAATATAAATATAAATATGGAAGAAATTTTAAGAGACATAAACGCTTATACAAGAAAATCGAAAAAAAATCAAAATATTTTTAATTTTTTAATTTAATTAAATTATTTAAAGAACTAACAAAACTTTTTTAATCTTTAAACTAATCTCTTAATCAAAAACTTTTTCAAACCTTTTTATTTTTCGAATCTCGAACTAATCATTTAGTTTATAATTTAATTTTGTGAATTTGCATATTCAATGACATATATAAACTTTCATTTGCATATAGACTTATGTTGAATGTTTAAATATTAATTAATAATAACTTAATAAATTAAACTTAATAAATTTTTATTATTGTATAATATAATTCCATAAACGTAGCCAAAGCTACATTTTCATTTTTATTACTCTCAGAACCAGACAATATGTGTTTCATTAAATAGTTTCCTAGTTTTTCCATATAAATTTGACAAAATTTTTATTTTATTAGTAAAAATTATAAAAATTAATTATAAAAGTTTCATTTTAATTAGTGTTCAATATACTATACTTCACACATCAGCGAGATTTCAATATCAATTCATACTGCAGTTTACTTTCTTGCTAAAACATTTTTATCGTCAATTCTATAAAAATTCGATTCCGATGGAGTGTTTCTTATCAAAAATCAACCATTTCCCGCATACGCAAAGCATACATTTTCACAGTATGCAATATCCGATTCCTCGTGACTAGAATTTCATTTATTTAAGAACGAACAAAATAGAAGAAATCAAGCATCGGTCGGCATAATAAACGAAGTCAAGCTTCAAGATAAAATATATATCGAAAAATTGTGATAAATGTCGATGCACATTTTCAAAAAAGAAAAGTTATATTCAAAAAAGCAATCATTTGGCAATGGACTTAGAACTAGATTGCTCTTCCGTATTACACTCCTGTATTACAATATCCAAAATTGTTATAAAATTACCATGTTTTTTGATAATATGTATATATATAATTATATATACATAATTATTATCCTATACGTATGATAAATATATATCAAAACATCAATAGCAATATTTATTAATAAAAATATTTATTTAAAAAATAAATTTAACTATCTATATCTATCATAAAACAAAAATGTAAAGAGTCGAATTATCGAAGCGTTCAAATGTATCAATAGGTACTGCTCCACTCGCGAATAGTGAGAGAAAATAAAAAAAGCCGTATGGAGCTAAGATAGTGTATAATTTTTTTTTTATTTCGAATGAAAAGAGTTATTCGAAAATATGTTATGATTACACAAGATAGTCAAAAAAGGAGATCTTTTGATTACAGAAATCTCTTATTTAACACATCAAGAAAAATCTAAACGACAATCAAACTATTGGATTAATTAAATCTTATGCGATCGTAACGAAATCCGAAATTTTCTCAACTAAAAACCAAGCAATAATACTATCAGCCATCGAAAGCATTACAATTAAAGAATACATCTGCATCTTAGAAGATATAGTAGGTTCAAAAACAATTCATTTCAAAAATTTTAAATGGTAGAGTGTGTATTTACCTAGACAAAAAAAACATGGTAACAACATTGACAAAAATATCAAAATATCTAATAATTAATAATAATAAAATTGAAATAAGATCAATGACTTCAGCACAGCGAATCATCTTTTCTAAAGTATCACCAATTCTAAACTCAATGATAGAATCCGTATTTAAAATAAAAATAATATAAAAATAATTGTGTTTTAAAATAATATAATATTACAATAGGAATAATTGAACCTGAATACTCGCATATAATAAGTTTTCGTAGATAGATATATGTCAATCAAAAAAAACGTGGTAACAACATCGATAGAAATATCAAAATATCTAATAATTAATAATAATAAAATTGAAATAAGATCAATGACTTCAGCACAGCGAATCATCTTTTCTAAAGTATCACCAATTCTAAACTCAATGATAGAATCCGTATTTAAAATAAAAATAATATACGATTATGTTTTAAAATAATATTACAATAGGAATAATTAAACTTGAATACTGGCATATAATAAATTTTCGTAGGTAGATATATGTCAATCAAGAAAACATCAATCTAATATCTAATTTCTTTACTATTGTACACGAAGAAATAATGTATCGTATCTTTGCCACTTCGGGAAAATTAAATTGTTTTATATATAAACAAGAAGAGCATATAAGCAAAGCCCATATAATCCTGAAACCAATGAAAAGAGCATTACACCAGATATTACGGTCACATAGACATAGACATAGACTTAACATCATTCATATTTCTAATTAAAGAAATATCAACCATCATAATATTGATATAGTATCTGAATAGATAACTCAAAATATTAATCGCTACAAAAAGCTATTATCGCACTAAACCTGTAAATGCAAATGATCTACTATTCAAGTCACCAATAAAACTTACAACTGAAAAATATACCAATCAATGCAAAAAAAACTGAAACAGACACAAGCAAGATCTCAAAATTATGAAAAATTAACTCATCTTTTCGAATCAACAAAAATCATAATTGAAGAGATTACAAAAAAATATGCCGTAATTATCAGCACTAGTAATTTTTTTTTTTAAATTTTACTAATCCGACAAAAATAGCCAAAGATTACACTGAAAACATACTCAATTTAATAGAAACCTATAGAATCATTAGACTGTGCAAAAAACTAAAAGACCCAGTCAAGTTTACAAATCTCAGAAAATTGATCATCAGAAATTGATTCTGACATTTAAATATAATTGCAGTATTAAATAATTTTATAACTCTATAACAAATTTTAACTATTATGATCAACATATTGCAGTGAAATACCAACAATTTTCTGATCAATTAATATTATTATTTATATCAAGACAATCATATTAATATTATTATTTATATCAAGACAATGTATTAGGATGTCCCATAACTTTCTTTCTTTTTTTTGATACAAAATGAATACATGATATTTGTTGTTTTTTTTTAAGGTTAATTTATTGCATTAGATATGAACCGTTCTGTTTTATTAAATTTTTCCATTTCTCAGGAAGCCTCATTATTCCTTTTTCCAAAATTGAGATTTAATCAAAATATTTCTCAAAGTGCATTTTTATTTCGCTTACGGATTGGAATCGTTTATCATAAAGAGAATATTTTAATAATAGAAATAAATAATAGTCAGATAGAGCAAGATCTGGAAAATACAAAAGATGCGGTAGAATGTTCCAATCAAACTGTAACAGTTTTTCTCTTACAAATCAATACAACATGCGATTTTGCATTATCGTGATGACTTTGTTGATTCGTCAATTTTGATTGTTTTTCTGCTATGGCATCTTTCAATTTATTAAGCTGATTGCAATATTGTTTAAAATTAATGGTTTCATTTTGAAAAAAAAACTCATAGTAGACATCTTTCCAATCCCATTAAATGGATAAAAGTTTCTTCGGGTGAAATCCAGTTGGAGGTCTATTGTCCTTAATTAATATATTCGATGCACATTTTGATATAAAATCCAAGTCTTTTCTCCAATGACAAATCTCTTTAAAAAAGGATTTCTTTCATGTTGCTCGAGAAGGAAATCGCACGTAAAGGCGCGGTTCATAATTCGGTCTTCGTCATAGCTGTGGAATCCAAACTTCACATCGATTGACATATTCCATCTTAGTTAGGTGATTATCTATCATTTTCCTGAAAATGTTAGTGGCATCCACGCGCACATTATATCGCGGATTTTCAGCAAGCATGGCCTTTATAAAGTCCGTATTCGTCGTTGCTATGGCTGCGGAACTTTCATCTTTCAAGTCAAAATTGCCAGCTCTAAATCTCTTAAACCAATTGCGAATGATCGTAATAGTTGTAGCACCACTCCCGTAAACAGCATAAATCTCGTCTGCAGGATCATTTGCACTATCATTTAAAGCAATAAAACATAATATATTGCAAATGGTTTTTTGGTTATTCATATTGAACGAACGGATGTGAAAAAAAGTTTTGGAAAAGATTGTATCACCAACGAAAAAAGCTCTGGAATGATTGAAATCGATGTCATAAATGGCTAATAGATAAACCTGCATGTTCATGTAAAAATAACCAATTAAAATCATTCTTAACGTGGTACAAAAAAAACTTATAGGATATTCTAATAATAATTACAGAAATACAATTTCAAATAAAAATTGAAGCTGTTATTATATTAATTCACATTTTAATTAAATTATGCATATATAATATATATCTTTCAAATAGCTATACTTTTCTTGTAAATAAAATCAAAGATCTCATCGAGCAACTATCTAAACCATTGTTGATACTTGAAAACTTTAATAGCCAACACATTATGAGGTTCTGTTAAAAATAACAACTGCGGCTACAAAATTGATATAATACTAGAAAATGCAAATCTCTCTATCTACCAATTTCTTATATTTTAATGTAGCAAATGTCATCTTCTACATCGATTATTAATAAATAATGTATCGATTAATAGCTTTGCTCATAATTGTGAATGGATAATACTAGATGACCTACATGACAGCGATCATTTTCCAATCATTATATAACTAATCAATCTCCATAATACTAATACATCAATTCATTTATTCTCAAATGAAAATTCCACAAAGCTGATTAGGAAATATACAAACAATGGATTCATAAATATATTGAACAAATCAATTAATATCCTTAATATCCTGAAAGAGAATAATGTTTATATAGATACTATAAGAGATCTTTTTTTCTAATATTATTTTTAAAGCAACTGAAGAAGCTATCAGATTGAATTGAGACTCCCAGACTAATGTCTTGAATAATGAATGTAAAGAAGTCATATCAAAATTAAAACAAGCCTTTAATTATTTAAAAAAAAAAACACAAATCAGAAGAAAATAAAATAGAATTTAAAAAATAATGAGCGATTTCTAGACGAATTATTAAAAAAAATAAAAAAATAGCTGAATGAATTATATATTATCACTGACGAACAGTCATTGTAAATATCAAAGAAATATAGGATAAAATTAATACAATCAGAGGCAATCGAAAAAACAGTCAAATATACTTCATAACTATCATAAATAATTATAGCGATATTATCACTGATTCAAATGAAATTGCAAATATGCTAGCTATCATTTTTACAAAAAATTTTAGCTCTTCCAATTATAATGAAGAATTTAGAATATACTTCAAGAACTATTTCAAGAAGCAAGTAAAATCATTGAAACTAATAATTCCAGTCATTCATATTTTAACAATCCTATCTCAGGAAGAGAAGTACTAAGAAATACTACAAACTCCAGTCCACGATCTGGCAACATTTCGAATGAAGTAATTAAACAATTACCAACTATTGGACATAAGATATAGACTTATATAGATTTATAAAGCGATTATTAGGATCAAAATTGATTATGCATCTACCATTTATCATATACAATTTATAACTTTGTCAAACCAGGAATATTAAAAAAAAAACTAGATCCAATTCATAATTCATGACTAGATCCATTCAATTCATAATAAATACAGAGTTAAGAATAGCAAGAGAATCATTTCACACAAGTTCAATTGGAGGCATACATAATTAAAGCTGGAGAATCATTTTTATAATATAGAAAATTATTAAGTTTAAAATATGCAATAAGGACAGCGATATCTTCCAACCATATTATATTTTCAGACGTTTACTCAAATATTCGAATTAAAACAAAGCTCAAATCAAAGAAAAATCCACTCTACCAAAGAGTTAATAAATATTTAGAAGAAATAAACTTCAATATCATCTTCTGCCATAAAAAAAAATAAAGTCCATAAAGTCTTTCCCTGGACACTTAAGATATCTTTTATTGATTTGGTAACACAGAAAGGACATTGGTAACATAGAAAGATGAAAAATTATCCAATGAAGATTCAAAAAATATATTTAACTATGTCATAAATATTCTATTTTTATTCATATATACACTAATAGCTCCAAAAATAAAAAGTATGGAACGGAGTTACTTTCTTCTTCCAAAATATTTTAATTAGGCATAATCTGAACACCTTTAATAGTTCGGCTCAAATATTTGCACTTTTCCTAATCCTCAAATGATTATTGATAATGATTCTCTAAATCACTCTAAATATATCATATTCTTTGATTCTCTTGCGACATTTCTACATATTCAAAAAACTAAACAATCCATAGAAATGTATATAGACATATAAAAGTTATTCAACAAAATAGAAAAGAACGGCAAAACAATAGTATGGATTCCATTCCATAAAAATATCTATGCAAATACAATAGACAATATTGAAGTAAAAATAGCAATTACTCTTAAAATATAACAATCAACCTATTTATAATATATACCCGGATATCAACAAATACATAGAAATACTATTAAAACAGTTCTGGATCGCAACGTGGAAAACATATAAAGCAAGTCCGTTTCACAAATCTATCAAAAATTTCTATGATCTACAAACGGTTCAATCCAAAATTCAACCGAAAATAGCAAATGATAATAACGAAAATCAGAACCTGAAACACAGCAAATTTCTCTCTTACTTATATCTACTCAGCAGAAGCCAATAAACAATATGTGAAAAATGTAATATACGAAGTAAAAAATCAATCACATCATCTTTGATTGCCCTAATTATAATGAAATTAAAAAGAAGTTGAGCATTGATAAAAGCCTCAATGAAGCCAATTCATCGATTACTAAGATATCCTAGTGAAATTCTGCGAGAGCATCAATATTTTCACCAAATTGTAATAACTCTATAAATTTTTATAAATCGCTAATAACCTGATGTTGATGCGACATTAAGCTTAATAAATAAAAAAAAATAGTTTGTTAAATTACTACATTTTTAAACCATTATTTGATTATATATTTTATTTCGTTATAATGAATTAAAAATTACGATACCAATCTATAAATAATTTATTGTTTTATCACATATTTAAGTGTAATATTGTGCATTAATATTATTTATATTAGATAAATTTTAATTATTATAAAAATCGATCAATTTTAAATTATTTAAAATTTTCTGTATTAAATTTCAGGTAAAATAAATAAGGTAAAATAAATAGAATTGAACAATTCTATTTATCTTAATAAATTATCCATATAAATTTTATGAATAAAAAATTTGTCAAAATCTTATTAATCTTATTATTAATAAAATATTATTAATCTCTTGTTAAAAAAGAGAGAGATAATATATTTTGAAAATATATTTGGATAAAAAAAATTGCAATTAATTTTTTAAAAGAAATTTAATTATTAATCTGAAATTAAATTTGCAACACTTTCAAAATAAGTATTGCTCCGAAGAAATATTAATTATATAAAAAATTAAAGATATAAAATATTAAAAGATATAATAATATATTTTATATTATTATTTTTTAAAAAGATATCTGATAAAAAATAAATAAAAAAATAATAAATAAAAAATATTAAAGTTCTATTCGTATTACCGACTTACGATTTAGTGGAGTGTGAATATTGAAATTCATTCAATATGAATGAATATGTGGGTTAACGGATGTACTTTATTTTTACTTGATGTTGGATGGTTGTCAAACGATAATTAATTTATTTTTAATCATAGGATTTTCACGAAAGATCATAAAAGCTAAAGAATGAATATACTGAGAACGATAAATTGATAAATTTGTTAAAATTGATGGCAACAAAAATTGATGATTGGTTATAAAATCTAAGTAAGTAAAGGAATCGCTTCTGTGTTTCAATAATTTTTAAATAATGCTCGATCTGGGACAATACACGTGATGTTTTCATATCCAGCTAAAGATTTATAAGCAATAAAATTACAAATTATGCTCGATTTAGAAAACATGCTAGTATAGTATATATTAACAAGAAATATGATGTACCAACTCATATTCATATAGTTCGTAATTGCAAAGTCACCTTACAATCCAATCTATAAAAGATTTGTTACTAAACGTTTGGAAAATTTTTAATAGACTTGATAATTTCATATTTTTTTATTGTTGCAATAACAAATTCTTTACAAAAGTTTTTATAAAAATCTTAATTTAAAAAAATTCATTATTTTTAAACTGACAATAGCTTCGAATTAGAATATGTTATATTGAATATATCATAATATAAAATAAATATAATTTCATCCTAAAAAAATTTAATATTTTTTAGATAATTACAATGTAATGTAGTAGTTAGATTTCTTAGATAATTAAAATCTATTATTTATATCTTCGCTCATTTAAAATAAAAATAAAAATGATCTAACAAATAAATTATTTCTTACAATTAATATTGTAGATTAATTAGTAGAAATTAATAGAAATTCATTTTTTTTTAAAACAAAGAAAAGCGATAATACATTCTAATTAATTTTAATATATTTTTTATTATTTTTATTAGATTAGATTTTATTAGATTAATATAATATATTAGATAAATAATAGATAAAAATAACTTTAAAAAAATATAATAACACGTAAAATGAACAAAAAAAGATCAAAATATATTAAGATTTGAAAATTATGTACTGAATTTCTAAAATTATTTAAATAAAATTATTTAAATAAAAAAATTGAAAAAAGAATAAAAAATATTAAAAAATGTATTATAAATTAAAAAATATATCAAAAAATGTTAAATTAAGAAAAAAAATTGACGAAATAAAAAAATTTTAAAGAAAAATAAGAAATAATCAAAATGCATAAAAAAATGATATTTATAATAAAACAGAAATTTCCTTTAAGAAATATAATAAGAATACGGCCTTTTACAAATGATGTTTTTTATTCGAACTACTTCAAGTCCTCGAAAAAAAATAGATTCTGTATTTTTTATTATTAAAACGAATTCTGCAGTTTATATATTGAAAATATATATTATATATTGAAAAAAATGAAAATGAAATGAAATATAAATGAAAAAACGTTCACATATTAGCGATATTTTCTAACTTGCCAATGGCGGGATACAAAATGAAGAAATAAATTAAATAAACATGCGATATAAGAATTCAAGAATAAGTGAGACGGAGCAAAAAAGGAGCGAGCAAAAAATTAAAAGAATATAAAGACATTCTTTTGTAAATTTTGAAAATAATTAATTAATCAACGAATCCATTTATATTAATGGATTTTTATTTATAGATATGTACGATTCTTCTATATAATTATTTTTAAATATCACTTTTACATACAATTGTATTTTTTTAATTTATTTGTGTGTCAAGTAGTATCTGAAATGAAGTAGTATCTAAAAGAAACTTGCACCGTTTCTGTTTCATATAATATACTTTGATGAAAATTCCATGATTAATGTTTCTAAAGGATTTGGTAGTTTATTATATAATAAACTATATATAAAAAATATATAACAAGTATTAAATTTTCAAAAGATATTAAAAATATAAATTTTAACATAAGTCTAATAAAAATGGTATTTTTTATAAATTTGAGAATACTTATTTAATTGTAATCTTAATTCCACAAAGAATATAATATTTTATTCATCTCGAAAACTACAATTCGAAGAAAATATGTAATTATTTCTTCTGCTTATTAATATAATTTTAGAAATAGTAATATATTTTTCAGAAATATTTTTTCTATAATTGAAGAAAAAGATTGTAGTACTTATTTAATTTTTGACAAAATCTCAATTTCTATCAGTTAATTTTTTGAAATTGATTTTTAAACATAATAGAATCATTATAATTGATGATTTTATTAATAGTTTATCAATAAATTATTTTTTTCAAGTTCTTTACATATTCTTCTTTACATATTTTTTTCTTAATATATCTTTTATTTATCGTTTTTAAAACTTTTCTAGTAAATAATTCATATTTAATATCGAGAAAGTTTAATAACTTTTTAAATTGTATTCTATAATTTAACCATTAAAAAGATCTGTAATTATTAAGTTGTAATTATTAATTTGTAATTTTTATTAACTTGTAATTATTAAGTTTAAAATTGATAATCAATTTTTTTTTTAACATTATTTTCTGAAAATAAAATAAATAGTTTGTATTAGTTCTGTTCGTAGAGCTATAATATAGGAATAAAAATGATTTATTGCAAAGTTCTATTGTTCTAATTTAGATGATCAAAAGCAAAATCCATATGCGAATAAAAATTTAGATATGTTAATATACAAATATACAAATTCACAAAATTCTAAGAATTTTTATGATTAATTCAATATTCAAAAAATTCAAATATTAATAACATTCTAAAGATTAAAAAAGTTCTTTTAATCAAGTTCTTTAATCAAATTGTTTAATAATTCGAATAATTATTAGATATGAATAAAATTTTTTTAGATAGATTTAATTCAAAGATTAAAAATGATCTTGCGTTTTAATTACATATGAATTCAAATAGAAATACAAGTACAATGAGTTCAAATAGATGATAAAAAATACATAATATAAATATAAATAAATATGAATAAAATTATGATACATAAAGTTAGAGTTAAACAAGTTCATAAAATATGTTGATTAAAATTGATTAATGTAGAATAATTATTTAAGTTATATGTAGTACAAAAAATTACAGTTCAATAATATATAAATAGATAAAATACAAATATATAATGATTACTAAATATATTAAATCCTATATATATAATTATAAATAATTATTATGTAACATGAACTAAGCTCTCGATATTGCTGCCATGTATGCATCATGAAATGATATAGATGCAACATTCTCATCCGGTAGAATGCTGATCTTGGTCATTGGTTTGATTGTCCCATCCATTTCGATTGTTACTATTCTGGCGAGTTTGTCCTTCTCAGGATGTAGTTTCCGTTTTAATCGTTATTGCAATCGAGGAAGATTATTGATCGTATCATAGTATTTAAATTTATTAACTTTTACTATACGCTATTTATTTGCTGCAGGTATTTGATCTATCACTTTCAGAAATGTTAAATGTTGTATGTTCTTCTAAATTATTTGAAATCTATTTAATTTCTTCCTTGTTAGATCACTCAGATCAAGAGATGCGTAAAGTGAATCGCCAACCAAGAAATGATTATGTATAAAGAAATTAAATCATTAGAATCTATAATAAGAGACTTAAAAACTATTTTTCTTTGTATCAAGTTAGTGTATAATTTCTTATATGTTACAGTATTTCCGATGATTTTTTTTAAATACAATTGTAGTGTCACAAGTTTCCAATATGAAATGCAAAAGAAAGAATCATATACCATTATATTTGTATGTGAAAAATTGTGCGATTTCTGGAATTCGTTCTCTTATTTAAAATATTTATTTATTTATATATTTATATTATTTTTCCTAATTATTACAATTAATTTATTCGTCCCAATAAAATTAATCTTATTGTATAAATAAATTTTTATATAAAATTATTATAAAATTTTAAATAATTAGTGTAATATAATCATTGACGCATAATAAATCTTGTTCTTCATGTTTTATCCTTAAATAAGTGCAGTACTTAAATAAGTGTAGTTCATATCATAAAATGAAAAAATGCTAGACAGTAGCTTTATGTTCTATGTTCTTATTTATACTTTATTTGGAAACATTTTCGAATGAAATTTTCAGATAATATGCAAAATTATTTATTCGTAAAAACTATTCAATCCATATGTAGTTCAAATTCTTAGTCATTAAAACTTGAGATGTGTCTTATTTAATGTGTCTTATTAAAATCAATGTAATGAATACAATGCATTATAATTAATTATTTATTTATTTATTTATTTGTACATGCGAATCTATATGTAAAAATAGAGTACGATAAAATCCATTTAAATATTAACGCTTTTTAATATTAGGACTGTGTTACATAGTTTTTTTCAGAAAGTTTTCTTATTCATAGTCATAGCATAATTTTGATGGAAAAAGAATTCGAGAAATCATGTCATTTGAATTCTAATATGATTGCATTTACTGTTTTTTTATAGTTATTTGTTTGGAATCTTATTTTATACATGCTATTTTTCATCACGCAGATGCTTCTTTTGTCCAAATTTACTGAGTTATTATTTCTATTATTTCTATTATTTTTAAAATGGAACTTTTCCAATGAAGCATCTATCTTTGTTATGAATATATTTTTCAAAATATTTCTTAAAAAGAAAAAGAAATATATTTTTTGAGAAGAAAATTTGATTATTCGAATTGTTATTCCAGAATTGTTTTGCTTGTCCATGAGATTGTCATTTGTCGCTAATTTGTTATAATATGAATATATTTTTAAAGATTGTGTATTGTGCATTAAATTTACTTATGATAATCATATTAGTTGAGTTTTGGTATTATTGGAATGAATATTAATTATGCATCCCAAAATAATCCTGCATTGATATTTATATTAATTTCTCTGAATTTATCAAAATATGAATTTGCTAACCTTAGTACAGATAGTTGTTGAAATGTGTTTATTGTTGAAATTAATCTTTAACCTAATAATTTTAAATAAGGCATGAGATATATGAAAACGAAAATATTATTATATTATATTCGTATATTATTTTAACATATGTATTATGTTATATATATAATATAATATATAATATATAATATAATTGTTCTAATTAAAGTGTGATTGAGAGACCAACAATATTTAAGTCATTTTCATAATTATTTCACAATTACTATCACAGATAATATTTGGCAACAATATTGAAAACAATTATATGTCTCGTTATTTATATGTCTCATTTCCTTATTCGTTGAAGATGCAGATATTATCAATTTATTATTTAAGATTTACAATTTAAGATTTTTTTGTTATAAGTTCTACAGGATTCTTTTGTATATTTCTTATTCTAATGTTCAATTACAGCACATGTCTAATTTTTGTATTTACGCGACTCATATGTTTAAGTTTTTTTTAACATTAGATTTACGATCATTGTTTATATATTGTTTATATATTGTTTATATACCTTTTTTTATTGAAATCTGTCTTTTTAATGGGTATATTAAAATGCAATTTTTTATAAATTATTTATTTAAAATCTATAGATTTTTATTTATCATTGTTTTCAATACATTTTTTACACATAAATTCTATCTTAGATGTATATTTTCCGCATACATACTTGTTAGATTTAATCCAAATATAGTTACCTCAGAGACTGAATTGAAGCTAGTATTATGTTCGTGATGGTCACTACGCAATTCTTCAGCAAATTGAAAAAGAAAATTCTTTCTTTTTTGTTTATTCCTTTATTTTAAAATTTTGTTTATTTCAATAGTCTCTTTGTATAATAATCCAAGCATTGATGGCTACCAAATCTAAAAACAATTATAAAATATGTGAAAGGGCCATCTTGATTTCACAGTTTTTTTTTTTTTTTTTTTTCATTATAAGTATCTTTTATTTCATTTTCGCTTTTAATATCTGAAATAATACGCATTATTTTTCTTTTATGGTATGTATTATGATAATTTTCATTCCCACTGTCTCAGAATCCTCAATTTCGTTTATATTGTCAAATTCTTTCTCGCTTTCGCATAATCATTCAGTATCTAATCCAGATTGGTTTTCATTTATGCTTCCATTTATGCTGGTTATTCTTTTTATTTTTTTTTTATTATTCTTTTTTATCAATTCCATATCTTTTAAAGATTTTCCCATAATACTCTTAGCTCAATAGGCAAAATATAAATGTAAAAAAAATTTTTTTTTTTGGATATATTTTGAAAATATCTTGAAAAATTCAAATTTTCATTTACGAAAATAATTTTTTGCTACAATTCCAAATAGCATTTATTTTTTTTCCGCATTGTTGAAATTATCTCTCAAATCTATTTGTTTTATAAAATAATAAAACAAATTGATTTACAAAAATCATTTCTTTTCTTTGTAAAATTAACCGTTGAAAAGATTATTTGTTATCATATCACAATTGTAAACAATTTATTTGATTATATATTTTATTGCTAAACAATCATCATTTGCTTGATATTTTTTCTTATTCATTGTTATTTAATTTTTATTATTTCGCAATAATTAATCCATATAAATTAACATCAAACAGATTTTCGTAAAAATAGATATACAACATCTAGAAATAATAAAATATAAATGTTCTAGAGAGAACAAATAGAAATATATATTTGTTACATTATATCATTAAAAACCAAAATATAATGTCTAAAGAATAAAATATTTGCATATTCAGAATTTTTAAGCATAAAATCGAAAATCCCCCCAATTGATGAGTTCCATCAAATTTGTGTTAAAATCGACACAAATGCAAGAGACTATGTAATTCATTGTATAAAATACAGATTATATATGTGTTTATGGATTGTAGTTTCGAAAATTATAGAAATAATTTTTATAATTATCCTCACTAAATATCTAGAATGATTTTCTGAAAAATGTCATCGAGTTCTGTAATTTTATGTTTCCAATTAATCTAATTTCGTTGTCAATAAGTGAATAATAATAATGCTTCAATAATTTATAGCTTCTTCTAAAATCTAAACTACTAATAAATTATTATTTATCTAATAAACTTTTCAATAAAAATGTAATAAATTCTAAAAAATTCTAGAAAATCCGATTTTTTCAACAGGTTTGCTGAAAGATTGTATAATTCTAATTGCAGCATTCTTGAAGAAAAAAATAATGGAATTTTTCTGTTTATCAAAGCGTTGTATATTAATGTCGATAATTGTATTATCGGCAATTTTATCAGTGTATCAATTCTAATGTTTAATGTTGTAAGTATTACTAGCAGTAAGATTGTCCTCATGAAGTCCTTATATATTATAAGTGCTTTCAATTGCGTATCTTTAACTTGATCTTCTATAGTTTTTTATATATATATATAAAATATATATAGCTTTATATATATATATCAAAGATTTTAAAGATTGGAATTATTTCGCTTAATAAATCTTAAGCGCGGAAATACTCAAAGAAATATTCATGTATCAAAATAAAATTTTAAGAGGATCAAAGGATATTCTTTAATAAAAGATTTTAAAGCGGTACTTAAAATTACGAATTTAAGAAAAAGATTACGGAAATTAGGATTAAAATTAAATAATCAAGTCAATAAGTTAATAATTTTGCATGAAGACTAAAATTCGTTGATTTATAGCAGGAGATAAACATCTTAAAAATCAAATAGCAAAATGTTGTGTATGATTGAGATAACACAAGAATACAAGGCATTTGAATACAAGAATAAAATGGAATCTTAGAAATATAAAATTCTTATATTGCACTGAATAGCATGACAACACGAAATTTTCACGCTTTAAAGTTGCATGTAACTCGAAAGATACCAAAGTATTAACTCAAATCTATTCATGAAATTACAATGTATAGTAATAAATTATTACAACATTGTATTGTTCTATTTTAAATGATCAAAGATAAAGTCCATATGCTAATGAAAATTCGCATGTCATAGAGTTCATAAAATTTTAAAAATTCTTGTTAATTTAATAAAGATAAACAAAATTTAGTCCTTTTCAATTAGTTTAAATAATAGATAGAGATAGAGAAACATAATAAAAGTTACATTAATATACAATCTGATTAAACAATAAAATTTTAAATATGTAAATATCAATTCCATATTTATAATCGAGATTATAATCAAGATATTGTATAAATATTGATATTTTTGATGAATACATATTACTTATGCATTCATACGTGTTTATATATATTATATATATTATAATATATTATATAAAATAATATTATAATATTATAAAATAATATTATTATAATATTATAATATAATATATATATATTAAAATTCTTTACTATTGTGTATTAAACAGAATCATTGTCCATTATTAGAAAGCGGTATATTATTAATATTATTTAAATACTGTTAATTAATATGCTTTATTTCTTATAAATTTTAGATCAACATTTTCAAAAAAATTTTTAATAGCAAAGTTATCCTATTTTTAATATATAATTAAATAATATTAAAATAAATATAAATTATAATATAAATTAATAGTATAAATAGTATTAATAGTATAAATTAAATAAATATTAAAAGTAATTGATAGATACACAATTTTCGTGTAATTCAAGAAATTATATTTTTTTAGAAAATAAATTTTAAAAATAAATGTTTTTAAGATTAGTCGATTATAAAAAATGGTATGGTATATTTATTTTCTTAAATGTAGAATGTAATTTAAGATAAATAAAATAACGAAGAAAATTCAGTTTGAATTCGAATATTTTATGAAATTTACAAATTTCCATGAATTTAAGGAATATGGATTATTTTATTCGATTTAAATATATAAAAATTGTTTTATAAAAACTATAGAATATGAAGTAATCGAAAATATGAAAAAAATTCATCAGTAATATATCATGATTTAAATTTTATTTCTGTTTCTCATATTTGAAAATATAATAATTATATAATATTTATATATATTTATTATAATATAACATTTATGAGATTAAAATTTGATTTTTTCAATTTTTTTCTGATCCATTGTCAGATAAAATAATAATTTTATGATTTTGTTTCGCAATATTAATATTCTTAATAATAGAAAATTGAAAACACAGTTAACGTTTTTTTTCATAAATTTTATATTTATGTAAAAAATGTATGGGATAAAATAAGCATGTTTGGAAAAACTGATTTTTTTCCTTTGATATAATATAAAGATTTAAAAATATAAAGATTTTTAATATATTTTTGTGTATTGAATTTTAATCTGTAAAAATTAGCTATCATTTTAAGCTTAGAAAATATTGAATTTGAAATGTCAATTTTTATTATTTACGAAAGTTTCTCAAAGAAAGTAACTTTTTCCAATATTCTTGTCAATTTTGTTATATAATATTCTTTCTCTTCTATAATATATTATTCTTTCTCCGTAAAATCGAATTTGATTTATCATCATACAATTTCTTTTCTCGATATTGCTTTGAAATTATTCCATTTTTAATTTATCAATGATAAAAAAGGAACTTATGGAGATTGAATTTGCTTTTTTTTTCTTGTCAAATATCGAACTAACAAAATGAAAATGTTTAATTCTATTTTTTAAATAGCAAAGCAAAATATTTTTTAATGAGTTTTTATTCATATACGCTAAGAATTTTTTTCTGAATATAAAGTTAGAAAAAACATTTTTTTTTATGAAATGAAGTATATATTAAAAAATGTACAAAAAATGAACTGTCTCTTTATTGTTGTAAATTCTTCAATTATCAAAATATAGACAGTACTTTTGTGAGCGCTATATATTCATTATTATGCATATTGCATACAATTTACAACACGTGACCAGTTTAATGTCAATGTAATTAATGTGGAACGTTTCCAATTAAATTAATAATGAAATAATAGTCACCCATCTCCAGGTATATTGCGTATTCCATCGAGGTGCCATTCATTATATCATATTCGAATCAGGATGAGCACGTTCGTGAATCTCTTATCAACAACATAAAAACTTTAATAGATAATAAATGGAATATCTCTAGCAATTTCAATATCCATCTTTCAACAGAATTCTGAATTACATATAATTTGTACAATTACATACAATATTAAAATAACTTGATAAACGTTTACTATTATTATAATATTGAAAATTAATCTTTGTTTCATTTAATATAAATTGAAAATGTTTCATTCGCAATATACTTTCAAAATTATAATATTGCATTTTTTTATAAGTTCATTATTAAAGTATATTCACTATTTGCTCGTTAAGTATTCTCTGTAATCGTTATTTAGATGACAATTATCTCAAAATTTCATATTTAGTTCTATATTCATTTTATTAAAATAAGGAAGAAGATAGAAGAGATAGAAAAAGATAGAAGAAATTTGAATTGAGATATTCATATTTATTTTTATTATAATAATTTTTTAAAAATCTGAAAAAATATTTATTGGAATTTCTTTCATTATAAAATCATTCTTTTAGTCAAATATTTAAAAAATTTATAAGCAAAAATAAAAATTTTTGAAGAAATTTAAAAATGAAATTTTACTTTAATATTATTTTTATTTTTAATAATATCTCTTTAATTATATATTAAATATAATATAATTTATATAATGACTTTAAAAAATATAAATAAATCATGATATTCACTAGTAATAGATGTTTTGTTGTTTTATATTATGTGCAAAGTGAATCACTGAAGAAATGAAAAAAATTCTCAAAATTGCAAATAAAAATTAAATTTTTCAAACATTAGAAAGAGAATATAAGAGAATATAAGAGAATAAAAGAGAATATAAATAAGTAAATCTTTTCTTTCTAAATTTTGTTAATTAATTGAAGTCAAAAATATACTATGGAGAAGTTCATAATGAAGTTTAAGAAAAATTTAGAGGAAATAAATGTATATTCATCATTTCTTTTAATGGCTTTTGAAAGCTTTCTACTTTCTGTTAAATAATTTCGCGAATTTTGAAAAACTTTTCAGTAATTAAATTTTCATAAAACACAAAACTTTAAAATATTATTTACAAATTTTTATTATTTTAAAATTTTATTTTATTTCAAAGAAGTTGTATATAATGACATGATGTGCAAAATTTTTATTTGTACATTTGACAAATGTTTCCAGAGTGATTAATAATATTTGTAATAAACAAAATGTGTTTGCAAATAGTCTGAAATTAAGTGTGCTTCCTGTTATTGATTCGAAGTTAAAAAAAGTTCCTAAAGTTGTTTTACTAATGCTTACAAATTTTTCTTACTTTTTTATATTTTTCTCTTATTTTTTTGTTTAAATAATTTTTTGTATCTCTACTAGACATGCTAGCTTGAGAAGATGAAGAATTAATTGTGATTGAAAGAGATTTCATGAAAATTTATGACTCCTAAAGTCTTAAACAAATTTTTTTTTTTTAATCCATGTTTATCCACTGTTTATGATCTCTTAATATGGTCGCTTCAAACATAATTTCGATGAATTACTTGTTTTAAATTATAATGGGCCTTGTTGCTAAATTTAAAAAATTTTGCTTTCATTCAAAAAAACGATTATTGTAAACGAATATAAAAGTTAAAGTTTCAACATATAAGTTAATATAGCAAAAACAAAGAAATGAATATTTGATTTATAATTCAATATTTTTTTTTATCCATATATGAAGTTTGATATTTTTTAATGATAAAATTTTGTTAATCAATTTTGAGTATTTTATTACTTAGCATCAAACTAAAGTACTTGTCAGAATTTTATTTCGTTAATTAATAAATATTTTTCTTTCAATTTTATTAAATTCAAGACAAAATGTATTAAATCTATCTTAATGATTCAACTTTAGCTCTAGTTAATTTTATTTAGTATATTACTATTAATTTACGCACTACATTCACAATTTTATTATGAGGCAATGAATCTTGAAAATTAAAATAAACCTGATATCAAAAAGGAAACAGAAAAATTAATTACTTCTATAATCCTTATTCTTTAATCTAGTTTTTATTTTTTTATTTAAAAGCAACAAAACATAATACTTTTTTTTATATGAGGAAAATTTTCGAAAGAATATCATATATTGGGGAAGATATTCGAGTAGTATGGGATTTCTATTTACTAAAACCACTACGATAGCTTGCTTTAGGGCGTAAGAGAAGCAAGAACAACTTACTATTTCCTACACCTAAAAGATGTTCCTCGTGCACATCTTGAGTTGCGGTTTTCTTCGAAATGTCTTTTTGTTGTAAACAGTTGAAACAGCAAAGTTCACTACACAATGAACCTCTCCTGTTGTTACTGGAAAAGCTTCCTCATTTCTCGTTTCTCTTAGTCATTTTGAAACCTTAATTTTGAAAATGCTTTGTTAAAACATTGAACAGATGATATAGAGTGATGCTACGTGAGAACAGAGTGACATTTTTGAAAGAAGAATTTAGAAGACCCTTGAAATTGTATATTTGTTAGAAACACTTCGGCATAATTGAATTGTGAACATGGTTCTGGGATTTAAGACATTTTCTATATTAATCTCAATCAGCACAATCAATTTCATCTTACTCGAAAAAATTTATTACAAATATTCCCGAATCAATTTCTTAAAAATAGCGGATTTTGTGAATGGTAGTAAGTTTATAGTTCTTCACATAGTTCTTCAGCCTAATTTTAAGAATTTTCTTTAGGATCGTATAACCGTAAGAGGGCTAGCTCACGGTATTACTAGCTTATATGTTCCAAAATGAACATGGAGAGAATTTTAAAGAGCACAATCGTTTATAAAATTTGGAAGAAAAATCAAAACCTTTGAAAACTTTTAAACCTTTGAAACATTAAAAAATATTAAGAAAAATATTTTGACCTATTAAGTAAGTAACCTTATATAAGTGACCTTAATTAAGTAAAAAATTCGATCTATTAATTATTAGAATTATTAGAATCTATTAAATTATTAGAACTTTTAAATTTTGTAATCTAATATAATAATAAAAATTTTTATGACCTCATAAATTCAATGAACTTTCTTAGCATGAACTTTGCTTTTAATCGTTTAAAATTAAACTTTGTTAATAATAGACTCTCTAATAAATCAATTTTATTATTATATGCTATAACTTCATGAACAAATTGGAGATAACATGTTTTAAATAACGTATCAAATGCAACAATCCTTCCAACGCACAATAATTTTCAAGTGTTAGCTTTTCATAGATATAATAACAAATTCACTCTTTTCCAAGTATATATTTCAAATTGTCTTTTTAATACCAATTTATTTAAATAATGATGATAATCAAAAAATTGTAAATATTCAAAAATTTGCTTTGTCATTAACAAAACTATGTTGCTCAATTTTATTTAGAATCAATTCAATGCAATCTTTGATGAATTTATATATTATATTATTTTTATATTTTTATCTAGGGCGGATAATCGTTTCGATAATAATGTCTTCAACTACTAAAATTTTTGAAAAATTTATTTATTTCGATTTATTCGTTTTCATTATTTTTGGAACTATTATTTATTAACTATTATATTATTTAAACAATTTTCATATCATTTTTTTTGAAGATAACAAAATTTTTTGTTGCACTGATAGAAACTTTTTTTGAAAGCTTTTATATCAAAATAATTCAAATTCTAATTTCTAAAATCTAATTTATTTTTTCCATCATTACCGCATTATTTCATTAACAATTAATGAAATGTATTCTATTTTGTACAATTGACTAATTTAATTCATCTATATTCTTCATATTCTTCATCCATATGTACTGAAATTCAATTTTCTATGTTTGAATTAATCAATCAAATTTATTTTATTTTCAATGATAAAAAAATTTCGAAGCAAAATATTAATTTAATAATGGTAAAATTAATATTTTTTTTTCATTTTTCAGGATATTTTACTTAATTAAAGGATTTCAATTAATGAATTGAGATTAATAAATTCATAACTGAAAGTTATAAATATTATTCACATAATCTGTTGTTTCGAAAAAAAATTAATCTATGAGTAATAAATTTGTAATAAATTTCCTCGAGCATGATGTTAATTATTAAAAATAACTGAACATGGCAGGAAAATCTTAAATACCAAGATTATGTTATATACGATATTCCAGCCATACAAAAAATATATAAAAATTTATCTAAAAAATCTTTTAAATATTTATTTAAAAAACGACATTATTCCGATGAATATCATTCTACATTGTTTATTAAGTATTTTAATAGATAAAACAGTAATAAATTTAAAATATATATAATGAAAATTCTATATTCATCATTAATCCATTTCGAAAAAAATGATTGTATATCAAATTGGATGGATAGAATCAATTTTTTCTATATGAATTAACAAAAATGGAAATAATTAGTTCGATTTCAAACGAAATTAATAAATAAATAAAAATTTAAATAGAAATTTATTTTTACAGAGAAATTATTGTAAAAAAAAGAGAACTATGCAGTAAAAAATTTTGGATAATAAATATTGGATTAGTTTGAATATTTCAATATTCAAACGAAATATTTACCGGAAAAATGTAATGAATATTAGATTTAATGAAAAAAATAAAAATATAAAAATAGATAGTGATTCTAGTATATGATTCTAGTATATTATAGCCCAAATAACATACAATACAAGTAAGCACAAGATAATTCGTTACAAAAAAAATAAAATAAAATAAAATAAAATAAAAGAATTAAAAAAAAATTAAAAATTCCCTTAAAAAAATGGAAAGAAAGATATTTTTAAATATATATTTAATATTTTAAATATAATAATAATAAAAAATAATCTTATATTATTTTTTTAATAGAAATCATAATACAGAAATGAAATATTTAATTATTATATAAAAATAATTTGTATCATTTTAAATTTCTGATAAAAATTTCCTTCAAATGCAAAAATATAAAGCAAACTATTGATGAATGAAGTGAAATGAATTTTCTCTATCTATTAGTTTTAATAAACCAATCTATAAAACAAATTTTAAATGATCATAAATACTAAATTAATTAATTATATATACACAATTTAACTGTGTATTACATTGTATTATATTTTATTTATTGTAAAGAAATTCTTTATCTATTATAATATCTATTATTATGATTTGATACATATAATAATTGTATAATTCAGAGATAAGAAATAAATAATAGCATCATATAATTTTTAATGTTTCGAAATTAATGCAAATTTTATATACACATTCATATAACGTATCGTTTCCTTAATATAAAAGAAAATCAATCACTTTTTTTTAAATATATATTATAAAGAAATATATAGAAACGAATACATTTTTATGTAATATTTATTGAAATATTTTTAAAATTAATATATATTCACCATTAAATGTCGAAAAATCTAATATTATATCAAATATAAAATTAACATTTATTATATATATTTATATATATTTCCAAATAAATATTCATTCATTACAAAATTATTTTATTATTGTGGCTATATAATAATAATAACAATAATAACAACAATAATAATAATAACAACAACAACAACAATAATAATAATATATAATAAATAATAAATTTTATTATATAATATATAATAAAATAATATTAAATTAATAGATTAAAATATAAATATCAATGTATTATTAAGCAAATATATACATATATAGTGCAGGATAAAATGATAGCACAATTTATTATTCTCATAGTTCTCTATACTAATGCAATCTCTCTAAATTTTATCTAAATATTTTACATAATATTTATATAATGTAGTTTTCCTTATTGCATAAAAGAAGAAGAACTATAATTTGTATTTTATTCTTTTATTTAATTATTTGATTTAATTAAATTATTTAATTACATTATTTGATTTATGTATGTATGATTTATGAAATGGATAAGAAATAATATCAAAATATCACAAAAAATCAAAGAGGTATTGTTCTAGGAATGCAAAACTTTCATACCATATTTTGCCATAACAATCGCAATCTAATTTATTAAACATTTTTTCAATGTATTCATTTTTAAATGTAAAAAAAAAATCTAATATTCATAAACTTAATAATTAAATATTTAATTACATTTTTCCAATCTGCTTTTTTTCATAATTATATTTAAAATATAATTATAAAATCATTTAAAATTAATAAATTCTATTATTTTTATTATTTTAAATATTTGTTATTTTCTTCTTTATTCTTTATAACTCATTTCATTTTCTTCTTTAAAATATTTCTTCAAAATATGCGTAGTAATTTATAAAATAATTCATAAATTTATACAATATTTATAAACATAAATTAAAATAAATTGTTAAATATTATTAATTGTATTCATTTAATTGTAATTATAATCATTCAATTCTGAACTATCAATTAAAGAATTGATAATATTTTCTTTATTTTTCTAAAAAAAATAATAATAATTTCATAACTTTGTTATTTGATATCAATGTTAGTTAATAAATAATATATTTCATTTTTTGTTTGTGAATGAACATTTTCTCACAATCAAAATATTACGATTGAAGTATTTAATTCAATCCTATGACAAAAAAGTTAAAAATTTTTATTTTGTTATGATCATATTGTTTCATATTTTGAACATCGCTAGCTAATTAGATTAATATATCTTTGATAAGATATTGTTTGCAAAATTATATTATTTCATTGATGTGTGAAGTGAATATTTCCTGAATTAAAAAATTTCTGATTTCTTGCATTATAATCTAATATTATAATCAAAATCATAACAAATCAATGAATTTTAGGGATAAATGTCATATTTTTTGTTATATTTTCTTAAAACTGTTTATTGATATTAATAATTATTTCTTTAAAAAAAATTTCACTAATTGGAAACATTATAATAACATATAATTTGATAATAACTTCATAATAACTTTTTCAGAATTTGTAATTAATTTATATCTGTTTGATTATAATATATATTAAATAGTTTCATGAACAAACAATTGAAGTTGAATAATAAAGAGACTTAAATTATATTATTCTCTAACAATAATATTGGTTTTGAATAAATTTTCTGTTGCCAATGTAATACTAGATATTTTATTGATGCATATAAAAATTCGATTAACTTTTTTATCCATTCAATGAATAATTCACGAATCAAAATCACTAACAATTTGCTAAAAATTTAATTTATTTATAGTAAAATTTTTATTCAATTATAAATGATAATTTAAAATTACCATTATATTTTCTTTTTTTTTTTATAAATTCCAATTAGGAATCAAATATTTTTTTTATTATTATTTATGGTTAAGAATTAAGTTTTTAATTTACGTTACTTTCGATTTATGATTAAATATTAATAATGCTTATTTATTAATAATGCTTATTATTATTAAATAAGCTTATTTATTAATAATGTTTTATTATTTAATCATTAATTAAAAAATAAAAAATATATGAATAATTATTGAATATTTTTTGCAATAATTATTTATATAATTATTTTAGTTTTTTCAAACATCTTCAGCTTACTTTTGATATTATTTATGATCAAAAATCGAAACATATGACGATAAGATAATAAAAATAATTATTGATTAATAAATGACAATCAAATTAAGCTCGATTTCTTTTTTCTTTATTTTTTTTAAGATTTTTCGAGTTTTTAATTTAATATGTATTACAAGAATAATCATAATTGAAATATTATTTTATTATGAATATTCGTAATTATATAATTCACAATTCTTTATTTAATGGTGCATTATTTAACAATACATTCAATATTGAATAAATTACATTCTGCTAAAAAAATCTCTCATCTTTTTACTTGATGTTTATTTCATTAACTTCATTTCTGATAGCTACGATTGATAATGGAAATAATATTTTATTAATGAATAGATTTCAAAATCATTAACGAATCAAGATCAGATAATATTTAAAATAAATGTATTATTATAATTTTTCATTTTTATTTTCAATTTTACTTATCTAAAAAAAAGAAATTGTAATGGGATTATATATAAAATGTGTTAAACACATGAAACTTAAGCAATAATTTTCATAAAATAATAAAGATTAAAATATTAGATTTAAAAATATTATTTTTAATTTCATACCTCACTTAAGACCATAGAAACATAATAACGAATTACAAAAAATTTGTCTCTAAAAAATAAAGAATAATAACATCTATATCGCATAATAATTCTTTATATATGAATAATTTGATAGAGAAATTATATAATTGTTATCTAATAGTTCTTCTAAGAATTATGAAACTTCCATATTTCATTTGGATATTTAATAATTTAGTAATTTTAATTTAAATGATATTGGATAATTCTTTCTTAATTGTCAAATTAATTTCCTTTTTAAAAATCATTACAATTATATAAAGGATTAATAAAATTACCTTCTTTATCTGTATATTTCATTGTAGAAAAGAAAAGAATTTTCTTGGAGTTACTACATATTTTATACAAAATATAGATTATAAAAAAAATCTACAATATCTGTGTTTTGTGAAGATAAATTTCATAATATATTAATTTTATATAAGATTGTTCAATTATTAATGAAATTTAGACTATCAAGTTTAAAATAGCTGATAATGCTATTTGCAAATAGTGATATAAAAATAGTGATAGACATTTATAGATAATATAATGAATTTCAAAAATTATTGAATTTTGAAATTTAGAAATAAAATAAAAACACGTAAGTATGTGTATATATATATATATATATATACATATATTATAAAAGATGTATATATAATATATATTATAAACGATGTAATAATAAATATTAATAGATTTCAAAATTGATAATGAAATAGATATAGTTTGAAAGATAAAAAAAATTCAAGATGATTTTTATATCAAAATTGGAAAAATGTTTATCAATTTAATTAAAATGATATACGAACATTTTAAATTTATGAGTCATGAATGATGCAATCAAAAGACAGTTTATTTCTTATATATAAACTAGTTATTAGAAATTATAATTTATTTGAAAAATTATGATCAATAACTGCAGATGTTATAGAGAATATTAATATTAAATTATAGAAAAACTTGAACCGAATGATATAGGATGTAGTACAATAGGATTCATTAAATTGAACTTTAAATATTAAAGCGAAATGTTTTCATTTATTCAGAATTCTGAATATTGACAATTTGCTTAATGAAAATTATTTTGAGAGCATTTGAACACAATTGAAACATTAGATTTATTTAAAAAAAAAATGTGTATTATGATATTATATTACCATGTTTTGTGATTTACGTAAATTACTTTATTATGATAAAAAATAAATATAATGTACATTATTACTAAAAGTTTTTAAACTTCAATTGAAAAATGATTTTACGAGTTCCATTTCATTTATTTTGTAATTAAGAAGACTACTATTCTAATACTATTTCTACTAGTCTATCATATAGTCTATCTATCATATTTTTAAAATCGTTTGTTATTTTGTATAGACATATCTCATTATCAACATCGAATACAGTGCTTCGAATATTAAGTAACTGGAAAAAATTAGAAAATTTTTTTTTAGTTTTAAGGTTATATGGAGATTTAATTTTTAGAAAACAATACTATTTTTTATTATTTTTATTATAATTTATTATTTTGTTAAAAATATATATAACATAAAAATATGAAAATTTAATAAAAAAATATAAAAAAATTAACATTCCATTTAATTAAAAAGAAAATATATAATAATCAATATATATAATAAAAAATATACAAACATATAAAAAAAATATAATATAATTTAAAATAAAATAGAAAAAAAATTACATTTTGACCTAAAAAGTTTTGATTTTTGAATTATAATTTCTAATTTCGTGAAAAAAAATTGTATAATAATTTATCTTCGTATAATTCGTTTTAAACAAAATAATTTTTAAAGTTTTAATTTGAAATTTAACACTTTAATATACAGAATTATTTTGCATAAATTCACTTATATTCGTCTAAAAATTTTTAATTTTCTTTTAAATTTTTTATATATTTTTTTTTTTAAGATTATATTATATACAATGATTGTTCGGATTTAAATGATTACTGTTTCAGAGTTTCTATTTTCTATTTTTTCGATTTTCGATGAGCTAGGATGGTCTTGAGTAATTTACATAGGAAGGATGAGACTCATTGATTGGATACTTTCATTATAAATTCGATACTCGTACAGATCATTTATAAATTAACAAAAGAGAATTTATTCTATGGTCGAATGTTGTATTCTATTGGGGAAAAAAATGCAAAACATGACTATTCCCAAATCATTAATTATTCATAAATTATTCTTAAGTAATCGCGCAAAAAATTTATGTACCAGATGTAGCAAAAAACTTGTAGAAAGCAATTAACTTAGAAAGCGCTTCGAATTTGAAACATCTAATAAATTTTGAGAATTGAAAATAGTATTTTAAAGAAACAAATATTAAAGAAAAAATGCTAAGTATTAATAAAAAAAAGTTATAGCTATTTGCTATGGATGTCGATCTTATTTTGTAAATTATTCGATAGGACAAAATCTAGGTTCAAACAATAATAATGTAATAAAATAACAATAAAAACAATGAAACTAAAAATTATAAAAAACACTATAAGAAAACATACTGCATCGCTCAAAGATTGAAAGTAATAAAAAAAATTATCAATTAAAGTTAGGAATATTAAGGAATATTATTGTTTATTTCTGCAAATTATAAATATGACAGAAAACATGCATATATCATAATATAAGATAGCTTATGATCAATTCATAAATATATTCATAAATATAGTGGCTAAATTAAAGAATCTGTTAAATGATAAATGTTCTATTATACTCATGTCATAAGCGGCTGTAAAGATTAATTTTAATATAATTTTGCAAAATTTTGTAAATCAAATATGGCAATAAAACAAAATAGAAAGTTTTTTTTCGTGCATTCAACTCTTTTAGATGAAACAACATGGAACATATAATAAATCATTGACGAATCATTATATTGTGTAAATTTCTAACATGAAGTAATTATTTAACTTCAAATTTCTTTTTTAAAAATATCGTATAATTATCAGATTTTAAAATAATTTGTTGCAGTGAAAAAATTACCACATAAAGAATTATTTTATTATATAAAGAAAAATGTTTTGTTTTTTGTATTCATTAAGATATTTCATTTTTGATTACTTGAATCAACTTATAAACTAATGAAGAGAAATAGTTATGCTAAAATATTTTAAAATATTGTTGATTTTTTATTCCTCTATTATTTATTTGATTTTTTATTTAATGAAATTGCAAAATTATAAACATTACTTTTAATTTTTATATAAAATATTTTTTATAAAAAATATATTGTGAGCATAAATAAAATAAATTCGTGTTATTTATTAGATTCAGATTGTAATTATTTTATAATTATTGATTGAATAATTAATTGAATAACAAAAATGTAACATTATCTTTTTTAATTAATCACTGTATGTCTATATTTTTATTCATTATTATATTTATTCATTGTGTATAAGCAATTTAAGTATATGTGACAGTAGTATAACAGAGATATTTCATTTTATCTATGTCTATCTGTATCTCATTTAATAAAAACTTCAATTTATAATTTAATAAGCCTTGATCAATATTTTTGTATTCATGTTTTTTTTAGATTTTAGAATCGAACCTCTAAAATATCTTTTGAGTATTTTAACATCGATAAAAAAAATATATAATTATCTTATATAATTGATATAATATTTTGATATATGATTGTAATGATTATACATTGATATTAATATTTTATAATATTAAATTTATTATTCCTAAAATAAATTTTCTAATATAATATAATTATAATATAATATAAATAAAATTTAATGGAATTTATAATTAATGACTCCATAATTTGTTTTAAATAATTGTCATGACGGCACTATATTATATATATAATCAATCGGATCACCAATATATAGGATATGCGTCATCGTTTAACGTTCATAAAAATATCTTTTTAAGGTTTAAATTATCTTTTAATCAAGATTGAATGAAACACAGATATTATATGGATTATGTACACAATTTTGAAATGAAATTTTCATCAATGATAGATGATTAAAAATCTTATGAAAATTTTGGGAACATTAATCTAATCGTGTTACATTTCTTTTAACTTTTTTCTTTTTTTTTTTTTATTTTTATTCTTTTTCTCTATTTTACTTCTTTTTATCTTTTTATTTCTACAGTACTTTTCTGATATTTTAAATAATATAAATGAAAATTATTTATAAATAAAAGTCTATTTGATACAATTTCGTTATGTAATCGATTAATCTCAATTAAGTTTCTATATATAAATATATAAATGTCCCTACACTACATTAATTATTTTTTTTAATAGTTTTATTTTGCATGATAACATATTTGATTGAGAAAAAAAGATGTATTACGGTGACAAATTGTTACTATGAGATTTAGCAAACTTTTTTTACATTAGAATTCCAACAAAAAATTTAATTTATCTACCATAATGAATAGTTTTTATAGTAACAAAGTTTTCGATTTGACAATATGATATGAAAACTTATTTTATGATAAGTACATTTATGTTATAATAAAATTTAATAAAAAAGTAAATGGGATTTAGTATAAAATAAATAAAAATAAATTATTATTTATTATAAAAGAAAGAAAAAAAAACGAAATATTGGATTTTTTGGACAAAAGTTTTCATTCAAATAATAAAAATTTCTTGAATTTTTCACAAAACAATATTTCATAAATTAATATTTTGTTATATTTGTTTTGTATGATTGCTTATTTTTATACTTATTTTAAATGTATTCTTATATGAAAGAAATTAGATTTTTATAATGTTTGGATGAAATTCTCCTTCATTATAATCTTATGATTTCTCAAAAGTCATCTTTATTTCGTGATTTCTTTTCATGAATTAATTTCTTCAATTTTATTCATAAGTTTTTAATTAGATTTAAATTGAGACTATTTCTAGATTATTTTATTATTTTAATATCATTTTGTTTAAAAACTTTTTTTAATTTTTATGATAATATTATTATCTTAAAAATGAATTCAAAATCAAATTTTTTAATATTTGGAATTAAAATAATTGTCTAGAATAGTGAATTAACAATTTTATAAACAATACATATTTTATAAACAATACAATTCTTTTATTTATATATTTTATGAATTTTGTTATATATTTCAAATTATGTATGATTCTATATTTTATAATTATTTTTTAATATTCTTTAATAAACTTTCAAATCTTTATTGAAAATTATTTTTCATTATCTTTAGCTCCAATATATATAATACGTGATTAAAAATTACATTCGAACAATTTTTTTCCATCTACAATTTATATACTTCTCATATATTCAATTTATATATCTCATAATTATTATAAGGAAAAATTTTATTTTTACAAAATGAAAATCTTAACCTTAATTTCTTTTACTCGTGTAATTAATATATCTCATATTTTTTTACAATAAATCAATTTACACACAATATTTCGTTACGTTTCGTTATTGTACGAAATCCATATTTTTTATTAAATAATTTTTTTCATATGATTTTTATAATTTTTTTTTTTATATAATATAATGTTTTAATTGCTTGCTATATGATTTCTAGCTTTTCTTTGAATAATTCTTTGCTTGAGAAGTTTAATTATTCTTCTTTTCAAATTATCAAATAAAGTAAAGCTGACATGGTAACATCTTGTGCATTTTTTTAAGTTTTTTAATTTTTTTTTTTTAAATACACTTTAAACTTCAGCATTCAATAGTAATTAACTGATAGGATAAATCTGTTCGCATCCACAGTAATAATATTGTTGTTAAAGTTGAAATTGGAGAACGATTTCGAATATTGCACAAATAAGATGCTTAAACTAAATGTTACTGCTCAAAAAATCTACTATCGTAGGACTGTATATTCGTTTATACTATGAGCTCTGAATGAACGAATGATGATACTTTGACTCTTTGCGGTTAATGTAATGATTCTAACTGTATTTTGATGTACACTGTGTCATCATCGAATTCTATCTGTTCTCGCTTCTATTTTTATATCAATATTATAATTAATAATTCTATACAAGTCGCGATTTTTGATTTTTCAATCTTCAATCTTTGCTTTTCGAGAAAAATGCACATAAAGAAGAGGATGGAAGAACCAATAGTCGCGCTGAAGGACGGTCTCGAAGGATGAGCCCTCGTAAAATCGCGTTGCAACACGTGGAGATCAGGACCTTCATTCGCTCCCACGTAGTCCATCGCATGACGTGCAAATGTGGCTTGTGAAATGGCCGTTGCTATGATGTCTTTGTTTAAATTAGAGATCTGGAAAACGTTAAGAAATCATGCCCGTTCATAATTATTATCACACTATTAACGGGACTCGCACTATTGAAAATACAGGCCAGATTACCTTCATAAACTCTGTTCTTAATAATTGTAATGGTATAGTGGATTGTTAAGTGCATGATTGGACACGATAACAATATTGCGGTCAGTGCCTGACTTACGACATTTCCAAGAAAATTTCTCAAATTGTTGCTGTTATTGCTGAGTCAACCGTATATGTTCTTGCGATTGAGTTCCGCTAAAGAATTTTTATATTTCGAATATTCGAATAAGAATCCTTTTTTTCACAAATCTCCTGAACAAAATCAATGTGATCAATATTTATAATATTTTTATAGTCTTCTATTATATATATTTGTTTTTCGAAGTTTTTCGAAATACATTTTCGAATAAATTAATCAATGAAAATTATTGTTCGAACCAAAACATTCTTCTAAGATTTTAAAATGAATTTAATAATGACTGGATTAATAATTCTCTTTCTGTTAAAAAAAAATTATATAAGAAAATTTTGCATTATTTAACAAATTGTATCATGCGATTTTTTAGAGATACATTACAAAGATGCAATTTTAATATACATTTTTTGTTTAAATAAAACCTTATCACTTTTTTGTGCTAATTTATTCATATAATTCTAAACAAAAAAGTATTAAGATATAATATCAAAAAAATTAATATTTCGTAAAATATTTCAAATTTCTTTTAATATTTATTATCGTTAAAATTTCATATCATCTCTTTATCGATTTATATTTTCTTTCTCATATATTAAATATAAATTTATTTCCTAAAATTTGATTGCTATGTGATGGTTCTATCAAAGATATAAAACAATCTCCAGTACTATGAATAAATGGAGCATCGGGTTATATAGCCCACAGAATAAGAAAATATCGAAAGATTAATACCTAGAAATTAATACCTACAATATTTGATCATGATATTTTCATGATATTTTCATTATCATAAAATAGAATCTATATATAAGATGAAATCTCGCATTTCAAATTACATTTAAATTAATCATTGTTTGAAAAAATGTTTCATATAAAAGTTACATGGTATTAATAAGAAAGAAATGAATATAATTGAATATTATTAATTTTTTTTCAAATGAACATATGAAAAATATGAAAGATCAAATTTATTTTTTTGAAATAGAATCATATATTTTTTAATACACTAATTAATTATGCATATAATAATAATATTATAAAAAAAATACTACCAAAAAATTTTCAAAATAAATATTATTTAAATAAAGATATTTCAATTTAAATTTTATATAATGAGCTAAAATAAAAATTATAAAAATTTTTTTATCTTATTTATTTCACATAAAATGAATTTCGAATACAAATTTTTATATTTATTTTAGTCTCTAGAATTTTTAAATTGTATTTCACAAATATATTAATATTCTGAATATTCTTTTTTAAGGAACTATAATTCTTTTATAAGAAACTATAACTTTAAAGAATTTTCTCGATAAAAAATGTCAATGATCATTCAGTATAATAAAAATTTAAGAATAATTAGTTTTGATATTAAATTGACATTGAATTAGAATAAAATCAATATCAAAAAGATATTGTAAAATTTATTTATAATAAATATAATGAAAAAATTTTCAATCGATTCATCGATATTTATATGATATCCCGAAATAACGTATATATATCTTCTTAAGCGTAATATTTTATATCAAAAAATAACAGAATTAAATTATAAACGTGATCTAGTGGATGGTTCACAGATTCTTTAGTATAATGTAATATTCACGATGTATAATTAATTCTATTGCTATTATTAAAGATTTTTAACAAAAACAGTAACGTGTACAAAACCTCAATCGCGACAAGAATTAATATATTATATCCTCGTAAAATTATCTAAAGAGAAATATTATCACACAGTTTCCAATACTGTATAATTTAATTAAATGTTATCTCAATTATTAAAATAATCAATGAATAAGCAATATTCATTGATTACGCAACCATGATATATAATTTATTAATAAATAATATTTATTACTAGTTTTAGAGTCAATTTAAATCCGATTATTCGAAAAAGAAATGTGAAAGTAAAGCAAGAAAAATTTTCAAAAGACTTTGTCAATTTTTATAGAAACAAATTGAAATAATATTGAAAATAAACTTAATAATAATATATAATAATAATAATTAATAATAATAATATTAATAATAAAATAAAAATTTTTAAATGTAATTAAATCTTAAAAAATATTATTTTCAATGAGTTTTATATTGTTGCATTTTTATTTTTTAGAAAAACAATTTATTTGATTTCGTTAAATGTTCTTTTATATGCTTTAGATTCTGTTTTTATCTTTTTTTTTTCTTCGCTTTATCATAAAAATTTAATTCTACTATCTAAATAAAATTGTTATAATATAAATTACTGCAATTTAAATTAATCGAATCATTTTCTTATTTATATTACTAAAAACTTTAAAAAATTATAAATTTGCATGAATTTTGAAAAAAAATCTTTGAAAAAAAATCACGAAAATAATGATCTTAAATAAATTATTTAAGTAAAAAAATTTTAAAAATATGTATGTATTTTAAATTTATTATAAATTTTAAAAATGTTTCTCGTTTTCATTATTTCTATTATTCCATATATTTAAAAATAAACAACTTTATATTTTCTCAATTTATAACCTGAATATATCAATTAAACGAGAATATTTGTGTATAAAAGTCTTTGAATTGAATAAATAAGGAAAGAAAAAAAGTTTCAAACAAATATTTTTTTGTTATTGATTATTAAAAAGATTTCAATAGACAATAGTTTTATTCAATAGACAATAGTTTTATTCGCAATATTTGTTCTTACATTATTGTTGGACTGTGCATGGCTTCATTTAAAATTTTTTTCTGAAATAAATAAGAGTTCTATTTTGAATTATTATTATTTAAATTTTGTTGATTCAGTTTACGAATCCATTTAAATTTATATTACAGTGAATGAAAAATAATGAAAACGAATTTATCCCGATGTAAATGTGATAAAAGTAAAGTAAAGAAAAAATATCTCATTCCAGGAATTAATTTCATTATCCAGTAATTAATTCATTAATTAATTCATTATTTGTAATAATTAAATGCGGTCTTTATTTTTAATGAAAAAAAAATTAGATTATAAAAAAATTCAAAAACGAGGAATAGAAATGTTTTCGTGAAAAAAACTTTTATAATATGAATTTCTAAAAAAGTATTATTTTAAATAATATTAATCTTTATATTTTTAATTATTATCTTATTTTTTAAATTTTAGTGAATTTTTATTTAAAATTAGTTAAATAACTTTTTTGAATCACCATTTTTGTTCAAAATATACTTATTTTGTTTTATTTATTTGTTTGTAATTATTGCATTTACAATACATTAATCAATAGTATACAATATGATATAAATCAATGAAATATACATGATATGATTCCATTAGTTCTAAAATAAAATGATAATTTACAAGATTAGATTTATTTAATTTTGTAATTGCAAAAAAGTTTTTGTTAAATTCTTTAAAAAAGTTAATTTGAAAATTTTTATAGAAAGAAAATTAAATAATCAATGATTTTTTTTATCTATGAGCATTTAATAAGATAGATTTAAAAGAAAACAATTAAAAGTTTAGGGCATATATTTAAATATATATTATATATAATTAATATATTTCTTTTTTCACTATATAACATATTTTTATTTTAATATTGAATATAATTTAATATTTTTAATCTTTTTTTTAATTTTAGATTTAGTGAAATAATTTTTAAGTATTTAATAATCTTTGATAATAATAATGTTGAATAATTTTTATTTCTGTCCTTATCCTTATGGATAAGACAGAAAAGAAATAATAACAATATTCTTATGAAAGAAATAATCTTAACTAAAAACGAAACGTAATTTCAAATTTTACAAAATTTCAAAATTAGGCAACAAAAATTTATAATAATTTACTTAGAATATTAATTTATTTTAATTATTGCAATATCAACAATATTTCCCTTTTAAAAAATAAAAATGAATTATAATTGGCATAAAATCAAATAATAAAAAATTCATTAACTGAATTAATTAATTAATATGGACAAAGTCTAAGCTTATTTAATTCATTAACTTTATGAGAATCTTCAATTGAAAATATTTCATCTTTTATACGATAAATGTATATTAATAAATTAATTTATATAATAAATTTAATTGTTAACTGATAAAAATAAATATTATTTCTAATTCCAATCTTATATTTTTATTGTTTATATTTTTAATGTTTTAATCTGATTATTTCTTAATATTTTAAATATTTTTTAAATATTTTATGCGTTTTAGATTTATTTAAATATATGTAATTTAATATAATTTTAATAATATTAATTAATTTTTTTAATTTTATGAAGATATGAATAAAATTTTTATAGTTTTCTATAATAAATGTTTCTATAATAAATGTAAAAACATTTTTTTTATAAACATTTATTTAGCTCTTTAATCTTTTATAATATATATATATAATATATATAATATATATAATATAATATTATAACAATATAATAATTGCTTTTATATGTGCAAGATATTTTTGTTTTAAAGATTTTCTATATATACGATATATATATATATATATAAAATAAATATAAAGATTTATTATAGCATGATTTTATATTTTTTGACTGATAAAGATTTGTAAATAAAAATACGTGAAAAAATAATCTTGATTTTGAAATTTAAGTTCAATTTTTTTTTTCTTTGTATTCTATGCATAACAAAAATAAAAAATTTCAAAGATATCATAGATCGCAAGTCAATCGTTTTCTTAAAAAATATTAAATTTTCATTAGTTTTTGAATTCAATTTACATATAATTTGTTTATATTTTTTATAAAATATAAAAAAATGCATTTATTGTAGTATATAGATGATAGACTTCGAATCTAATATTATATATAAACTTCAAATCTAATATTATATATCCTATATTTTTCTTTTATTCTTTTCTTATAATTACTCAAATAGAAAAAAATCTCATCGATTTCGATAATTTTTAGATATATTATAGAGAACAAGATTTTGAATTCTTTTCTTTTATTATCATAATATCATAACTTTTCGAAATATTTCCAAAATTCTATAGATCAATGAATATAAAAATAAAATATAAAATAATCCTTAATAGATCAAAATTGCAATAAAGATAATAATAAATATTTATATAATAGATAATAAATAGTTTTTCTTTTTTTAAGAGAACATTTGATATTTATGATTTTTTTGAAACTTTTTATCTTTATGATGTATAGAATAATAAAAATATTGATTTTCAGATTAAAATCATTTTTACACTTTTACATTTTTAGTTATTGATCCAAAGATATATAATTTATATATATATATATATTATATCTAAATATATAATATGATTATATCTAAAGATATAATCACGCAATAATGCTCTTTATGCGTAGTTTTATACAATCAGATTAAAATATATAGAAATTTAAATGTAACATTGCTTTATGTAATATAATTTGTAATTTTTTTAATTAATATATATTATTTATTTTCTTTAATATTATAGTGATGAAATGAAATTTCAAGAATTTATTTAACTTTTTTTTTTAATTTTTATCTTTTTTTAATTTAATAATATTATCATGTTTTAGAAAGATTTAAATTATTTCTTTAAATAATAACCTGACAACAATAATCTATTTAAAAAAAGTTATCAAAATGTTTTTTGATTTTTTTTATACGATATTTATATATGTATAGGTATCTTATTGTAATATACGTATTATTGAAAATGATTTAAAAAATTTTATTTTTCAATAAATTTTAATATATATGAAATATTTTTAAAGATCAAAATTATTACAATATAATAAATTTTATTACAATAGAATAAGTGTAAAACACAATAAATTTACTTGATATTTATATTTTTATGTATATTTTCAAATATATACAGAATATTTCGAAAATAATTATATAATCGATTACATAATAATTATATATACAAAAAAATAAGTAAAAAAAAAAAAATAACATCTTTCATTTTTAGTAAATTAAATAAAATAAATTAAATTTGAAGAATTTCTAAATATAAATGAAATAGATTTTTAAATATAAGTGAAATAGATTTATAAATATAAATAAATAATTTTCGATTAGACATGATTGAATTATTTGTAAAAAAAAATTTGATGTGTGAAAATAAACAAATAATATAAAATAAATTTTATCATTTAAAATTTAGTTTTAGAAAAAATTAAATTTAAAATTAGTCATTTATACACTTTTTTGATCATAAATGTTTAATTTCTTAAAAATGGAAGCATAAACAATAGAATTTTATTTTATATTTTCTATTTATTATTATTTCTATATGTAAAGTAATGGTCTATGATAATATAATATTTTTTTTTGTATTTAATTAGCCAATTTCATTTATACTTGAAAAATATTCAAACTTAATTTATTTAAAAATAAAATCTTAAACGATTTAAAAAAATTTTTTTTTGAAATTTTTTTTTTGGTATATAAAATCATTACTTGTACAATTTTGAAAACATTTTTTATATATTTACTATTTATGTTATATTTACTATTTTAGCTATATTAATTATGTAATTGTCGAATTTATATAGTCTTGTCATTATTACACGCTTCTTCATTAGCGTTTCTCATTATTGATAATCACGTATCTCCATTAAAATAGATTCGGTTTTGAGAACATATATATGTTATATCGTTGTTTATTTTACGATGCAATATACAAGCAGATAATTCATATTATACTCATATATATAATTCATAATATTGCATATTATTAATTGCTACTTATAATCTTCAACGCAAGATTATTCTGTGACTAGTTTCGACTAATAATCAAAGACAATCAAATAGAAATTTGAAATTCGAATAAATTGTGTAAGAAATAATTGTAGAATCGCATAATTTCTAATAAATATACAGAATGTTTATTTCCTTTTTATTAGAAGAAACAAAGATTTTTAAAGATTTAAATAGAATGTTATATTTTTTATATATATATTTTTATATATATTTTAAAATTATTAAATAAAAATATTTTAAAATTACCTATGTATTATATAGTAATATTCAAGATCTTATAACTTCAAAAATTAAAAAATATTTTGAAATATATTTATATTTATATTATATTTATAAATATTTCTTTTTGACATATTTAATACATAAACATAATTTATTTTTTATTCTTATTCTTATTATAACGTCTCTATATATCTCTTAAAATTAAAGATATTTTAATATTAGTTTATAAAAATTTATAATTTATAAAACATCTCGAATGTTATTTATAGAAAATATAAGAAATATGATAAATTAATATAATAAAAAAATCAAATATAATGAAATCAAATATTAGAAATAGAAATAAATATTATAACAAATTATAACATATAATTAGAAATAAATATTGAAACGAATTATAGTTATAATAACGAATTATAGTTATAAACGAAAATAGTTATAATAATTATATATATTAATTAATAACAATGAATAATAAAAAAATAAAAAATAATTACATTAATTAAACTAAATTTAAATAAACTAAATTCTATGAAAAAAAAATTGTAAGTCTTTGATAGAAAATATTTAAAATATTTTTTTACATTTTAGCTTCTTTTATATAACATAAATGCTTTCATATTATATCTATAAAATATCTATAAAAAAAATTTAATATAATAAGTTTTTATATTGAACAAAGGATATTACAAATTTTTTTCTGTTTCATTCTTTTTTTTATATTTATTATTTATTATATTTATTATTAGAAAAAACTTGGCTAGAAATAACACTTGGCTAGAAATAAAATTAATCAAAAATAAAAGTTCATAAAATTAAAAAAATTTAATTGAATGTATCATCAATCTTTCTAAAATAAAATTACTTTATAGAAAAAGAATGTATGGAATTACTATGTGAAAATAATGTTTAATATGTTCCTGCCAAAATTATTTTCAAGCATAATATAAATAAATAATAATTAGCTTATATTTTTACATGAACTAGATATTTATTTATTAATAGGAAATATTAAAAATATGTAAATAAAATATAAAAATAAAAAATGTATATAAAATGTAAATAATTTTATAATCTATTTCATATTAAAAATAGAATATTAGAAAGTTAAAATATTCTTAAATATAGTAAAATATTTCTAAAATACTATGATTACAATAAATATAATAAATTTTATATACTATATATAATAAATAAATAAATAAATAAATAAATAAATAAATAAATAAACATATATATATAATATACATTATTATATATATTTATTATTATTATATAATAATAATAATAGAATAAATATATAATAGAATAAATATGTATACACTATTTTTCAAAACAGCGTTTTTTATCATGTTCATAATATTTCATTTTCATAATTTTAATTTTTCATTTTTAAATGAAAATAAAATTATATGATGTAAAATATATTTGAATATATATACTTGGTATATAAAGATTACAATAAATACATATGCAAATATTTTTTATAGTGATATAGTATCACAATCAATTGCAAAATAAATATGCGCAACTAGAAGAAGATTAATTGACAGTTAAAAAAATTGTTTTTTATTACATATCAATAACAAAAATTTCACTCGGTTTAAAAATAAATTTCGGGATATATCAAAAGAGTATTACAAATTCATAGAAAGATAAATTTTTTATAAAACTTTGTTATTTTTATCAATTTGAATATTTTTTTTATGATTAATTAATTTTCTCTTAAATCTCAAATTTCTGTTGTTGGTATATATTAAGTAATATACATATATAGTATATAGTATATATACCTATTATATATATTAAGTAATATACACCTATTGGTATATATTAAGTAATATACTAATAGGAATAATGTAAAAAATGAAAAGTAATCCTCAGTTAACAAAGATTTATGTAGTCTAAGTTAGTTAAGGCGTTTTACAGATTTTTATTTGCAATGTGGATAAGTTAAAATTTTATGATTGCACTAGATATTATAGAAAATCCAGCAGTATTTTATAAAATTAAGCCATTTTTTCGCAATATTTTTTTACTTTAGAGTTTGTAACGATCGAGTTTGCATTAGATCTTGTAACAATTAATTTTTTTAGATTTCAATCAAATGTTAAAAATTTTTAATTTCATAAAAATTTTTTCTTTTTTCTCTACTTAATTTTCTTTTGATTTTCAACAATTGAAAAATTGTTTTCAACAATTGAAAATATTACAATGAAATATTTATATTAAATTTTATTTAATTTCTAATACTTACATATATATACTTATCTTTTCATTTTCAAAAATCTGAACTAATTGATAGAAAATGAATAATTTATAAAAGAATCATATTTCTTATTTTTTTCTTGTTTCAGAAGAATGAAAAAATTTTTTAATTTTCTATCATTAATTTTTATTTGACGGATTTAAATTTTATCTAACAAAATATAAACAATATAAATAAATTATAAATTATTCAATTATACAATTATTCTTATTTTTAATTATATAACAGAAGAATTAACAAAATACTTTCTTTAACAAAAATATTTATAAATTATAAATATTTACTCTTGATATCATCTCAATTGTATATTAAAAATTTTCCATATCTAATGAAATTAATCAATAATAATTAACTAATCAATACAATTTTATGATATTATATTAAAATTGTATGAGTCTTCATTATTAAACTTTAGATTATTACATTTTATATGAAATAAATAGATTTTATGAAAGTATAAGAAATATAGAGAATAAGATATATATAAGTATAAGAAAATTAATCTTATATAAAATTAAAACAAACTACTAAAACAAACTCTATATGATGAATAAAAATATTCAGATTCAAAAAAAAGTATGCATAAATACAAATGAAAATTCTAAAAAGACATAAAAAAATAATGAAATGATACAACGATACATCTATTTGAAGCAGATGAAAATGATTTTGGATGAAACTATAGAATATGAAATTGTACTTCATCAACATATAAGAAAGACATCCCTATAATATGAAGCTTTTCGCGATACAAATGAGAAAAATGACAAAATGCAGATTATAAAAAGATGTAAAACATGCTTTAATTAACATGGATTTTTTGTCATAAGTTAATCTCTAATGAGAAATAATTTTTTTCATTTGCCATTACCATTTAGAATAGTTATAGAATTATTCTAACTGTCAGTAACATTTGCTTATTTATTATTAAATATATTATAAATATAAATACCTAATATAAATATATTATAAACATATTATAAATACATATATATACATATTATAAATACTAAACTACAAAAAATTTTATTTAAATTGAGATTTATATAATAACTTAGAAGCATATATATAATATATTGTATGTGTTTCTAGAATTCTAGAATTCTAGAATTTCAAAATTAATTTTAAAAAATGAAAATTTACTTTAAGTATACAAAATAACTGTATAAGTATAAAAAAAAAGAAAAAAAGTAAAAAAATTAATATTAAAAAAAATTCAATTTATATTAACAATAAGTAATATAATTAATTAGTAATAAATAATAGGATCACAGTTATTGAACGAGTAGTAAGTAACATATATCATGATAATTTTTTATAGTTATCTACACATTAAAATTATTTTAACAAATTTTAATTGCTAATTAATTCCTTGAAAAAAATATTTGAAGTATTTTTTTTATTCGTAAAAAGGATTTTAAATAGAATTTTATTTAAGGCAATTTTTTAGTTAAATTTGTAAACAATTAAATGTAGTTACATACCATTTATACATTTATATTTTCTTTTGAAAAAAGATGGAAAATTAATTGCAACTGATCTAAACTCATTCATTTTTTTTTCTTCAATTAATATATTCATTTCTAATTCAATTTTCGGATCATTAAATCGGATCACTGCGTTAAAATTAATCGATGAATTTCGATAAAAATCCTTCGATTTATGCATTTTTTTTATAAATAACTTTTTATACGCTAAATAATTTTTTTATGCATATTACAATATTTTTCATACGTTAAATAATTTTTCTTTTTATGCATATTATAATATTTTTCATACGTGATATCAATTTACACATTCTTTTGATTATTGATACTTAAATTTTTGTATAAAACAAGAGCTTAATTCAACAAAAATTAATATTTAATATGCAATTATCATTAGAATAATAAATTTGAAAGTTGATTATTACATTTTGGTCAAAAATATTAGTAAATATGAAAAATCTCTGAAAACATAAAATAAAAGATAATATTGGGAAATCATCCAAAAATAAACATAAATAATAAATAATTATTCAATTTACTTCAATTTTAACTATTTCATCATACGTTTTTTTTTAAACAACTTCATTTATCATTAAAGCGGGAAATCAATACAAAGAATAAAAAAATGATATCTTTTTGTTTGTATAAAAAAAAAAATAAATTAAATAAAATATTACAATTATATAAAATTTCATTTATATATATGCGACCATAAATATGTGTATAAACATGCATCATATATTTTTTATTAACGATGACAGACAATTACTATATATTAATAACGGAAAAATCAGTCAAAAAAAGCTTTTTCTGAAATCTCATGAAAGATAGTAAGTTTGAAATATCTCAATTATAATCAATATTTGAATCTATGAATATATAATCTATGAATATATACTGAGCAGAAATCATCATATTGTTGTTAGTATCTTTCTATTCACCCGAAGAATTTTTGCGAACTTTTTGAATAAATATAAAACAATCCTTAGACAAATAAAATTACAATTACTGATATGTTTTATATTTACAATTAATTTTTATTATTTATAATAAATCCATTTGCTTTCTTTATTTATTTTTTATTTTATATTATTATATTTGTATCTTTTTGTAATTATTGTTTATATGTATAGAAAAAAATTGTTTAAAATATTGTTTCTAAAACATATTTCAAAATCGGAGTTAATTTTTTCACAGATTTATTAATATTTCTTTTTAAAATAATAAAACAATTTAAAATAAATATTTTTATAATTTATATCGGTTTTTTATTTATTATTGTTTTTAATTGATCATTTCGTATAAAAAAAATCATACGAAACAATAAATCGAAAGATAGATATATTTTGAAATAAAAAATAAAAAGAAGAAAATAGGAAAAAACGAAAATTTTCTGATTATATCACGATGTTTGAAGATCTGATTTTCATTTAACATTTTACTAGTCGAAATCAATTATACAAAATAAAGTTCAACGAAATTAATTCTATATAATTGATTTTAGTTAAATAAAGAATGGGAAATATAGTTAATGATATATAGTTAATGAAAAATAAATATAAGAAATGAAAAAATTTAAATAAGAAAAGAAATATTCGTAAGACAGAAACTTTGTTCAAGTTTGGATCATCATATTAAATTCCATTTTATGACAGATTTCATGATAAACTTTTAACAAACTCGAAATGAAAATTTTCTTTTATAATTTCTAAAGAACTCTTATCTGAATGTTGAAGAATGACACGAGTATTAAGAATTCTATAATGAGAAGTTTAACAGTTTAACAGTGTCTAAATATGATATTTACTATTTCTAAAGATTACTATTTATTACTAATATTATTTATTATTAAGACTTTAAAAAAAGGTGACTTTATAATGCGATTATTAGATAGAATTTTTGGAATTTGTCAGTTTAAAGATTTGTCCTCAAACATTTAGAAAATTGAAAAGTTTCTAATTTCCTAGATCGGCATGTCACCACAAGATTATTAACCAAAGAATCATGGGTCCTGTGGAATTATTCATAATTTCAAACGTCCGGATCTGACCCAGCGAGAAATCGCCAGACAGCCACTCACCGATGGCTAACCCTTCTCTCCAGGGCACATCCCACCGCGAACACACTAAAGGGAAATGATTTAAAGTTGGTTATCTCCCAAGGGTTGATTCTATCCTCTCGGGCCTCACTCTTTTTTGCTAATTCGAAGAGGGGAAAGAAGGCCCGAAAGCAGTTATAATAGCTTCTCCCTAATTAAATGTAGTCGTTAAAATATATAGAACATAATTAAAGTTAGTAGACTCTCATGGAATAATCTTAAAAACATTTTAAAAATAGTATAGTCTAGTATAGATAAAACGTTTGTTCTGCATAATTAATATAATTAAAATCTTTATATTTTTAAATTATAAGTAATATTTCATGCAATAAATTTATTGACTCAATAAATTTGATTTTTTATTTTTCTAACTTGAAGTAATTGTTCGAGTTAGTTATTAGAAAAATCTTAATCGGCACTCGTGCTAAGTAAGCTAACTCCAAAATCAAAGAATTAAAACTCAAGACACTAATATAGACATTCTTTAAATATTTATCTTTATTACAATATATACAGTGTATTTTATGATATTTTTCTTTTCAAAATTTATTTTAAGCAGAGGCCAAAAATAAAAATTATTCCAATAATATTTTGAAAGAATAAAAATTAAAATCAATATTTAAAAAAATCTATTTGTTATTTAAAATAAAGATAAAAATCATAAAATATAAAGAAAATTTTTAAAAATTCACATTTAATAAATCTTTAAAGTTTTACAAATAACTATTATAAATAAAAATTTTTTTGGTAAGAATAATTATTAATGATGGAAATTTTATTTTGATTATATATAATAGTTATCGACAAGAAAAATTAATTTCTATTGTACAAAATAGTTAATTAAAAACTAATATTTTTCGCTTTAATTTCAAATGTCACATGGAAATATTATTTCGATTAAATAATAATTCTTTTTTTTATTAAATTTTGAATTTATTTATTAATATTTATTAACATTTTATTATCGTAAATAATTTTGTTTCAAATTATCAATGATTAATATCAATAAATACGTAATCGAATTATGAAATATTATTTATTAAGAATAAAAATTTGATTTGTCGAGTACAAACAAAGACATTTCAAAAGTTATTTATTATAATGGTTAGATTTGATCTTCTGATTATTAAAATTATAAATCATACATTTTTTTTTTTTTTTAGTTAGTTCAAAAATTAGATATACTTATTTAATGATATATAAATGCTAATAAAAAATATAAATTTTAAAGAAAAATCTAATAGAAACGAAGAATTCAATTTTCAATATGATAATTCAAAATATATATTACATAAATATTTGATAAAAAGCATAAACTTTTATAGAATTTGAATTTGAAAATTTATAGAATTTACTATATTCCAACTTTTTTCTGGATTAAAACAATAGAGAAGATATTTTTAATAATTTAAATTGAATATTTGAAACTATTCATAAAGAATACATGGAGAATCAAATAAAAAAAAATATCTACATTTTGAATTCACAATTTGAATTCTTAATTAAATAATTTATATATTATATAAGAATATATAAAATTTATATTATATAAGAATATATATATAATATATATAGAATATATATATATATAATATATATAGAATATATATATATATATAATATATATAGAATATATATATATAAAACATATAACAATTTTAGTATAGTTTAATTATAGTATAGTTATAGTAGTATATAGTACTATAGTATATAGTAGTATAGTAGTATAATATAGTGTAATTTTAGTATAGTTTAAATTTCATCAATAAGTATTTTCACTATTTGTCCACATTATATGCTAAGATTTATATATATCAGATTTATATATATATATATTGTAAAAAACTCAAATTTCAAAAATCATATTTATATTATAAATATTAATCTAAACATCGTAGGAATCAATATAAGATAAAAAAATTCAAAAAATATAAACAAATAAATAATCATTTCTATATATTTTTGAATGAAAATATTAAATCTAAAAATACAAACAATCATGTCGTCGTATTAATTTTTATAGATTTCATAAGGAGAAATTGATAATAAATATAGAAAGACATATGTTATTCTGCAATTACAATGCAACTGCAGTTACAGTGTATTATCCTGCAATTTAAATGTATCATATCGTTTAAAGACGATCATTCCAAAGCTACGTTCAATGTACGGAATTTTCAAACCATATCGATTAGCACATGATGGTGACCATATATGGTGAATGAAAAATCGTGCATAAAGGGATATAATTTTAAGGAAAAAATGATAGACAGATTCCATTTTTATAAATTTTATATTTTTCCAATGATAAGATTAGATTATAAATTATATAAAAGAAAGGAAAGAAAAAAAGAATAATTTTAAATAACAAGAGTCAAGAGAAATAACAAAAATCTGCATTGACCATCCTGTTCTGAAATAAGAGGATCACGATCATTCAAAATGGTTTTCCATCTCTATTGTTTAAGAAATGCGCGAAAAAGTTAGAATAATGAAAAGAACCGTTTCTCATGCTTCATTCTTCGTCAACAGTGAGGAACAGTGGAAATTCACGAATTCTGATTTTTCTTCAAGTTTATTCCAGTCGAATTCTTGATTATAAAAAACAAGCTGGATAATTATAGAAAAAAACTTTAAATTTTTATGAACAGTTTCTATGTCGATATCTCTTTAATTATATCATATTATATTTTAATTTAGCAGAAACGATCGTTACAATCGTTTCTTTCTCCGTATAAAAAATTAATTTCGAAGTTGGATGTTCAATTAATATATATAGTATAGTATTTCATTGTAATCTTTCTTTACCAATAAAGAAATAAAAAACTAAGAAAGAAAAAAATCAAAATTGAAAATTGAACATTTTTATATAATTACAAGTCAAAGAAAAAAATCTGAAAATTAACTCAATAAACGATACTCTTACTATTACTTTTAATCTCTATATCTCTACGAAACAAAAACATTCTATCAATAAAAAAATATCACACGTAGAATAGAAATAAAACAAAATAAAAATTTATGCCACGCTGCTTTTTTTGGATATTATTTTATTTTTAAAATTTATTAAGATTAGATTATTTTGATACAATGAAAATGTATCAAATAGATTGAAAACAATGTCACAACATTAAGAATTAATGCATAAAAAAAAAATCAGATCATTGAATTATGAATCCACTTAAAAATACTTTTCGAAAAACAACGTGATAAAATTTCAATAAAATAGTATTTATCAAGAATATGATCTTATTATTATAGAATTCCAGAATTTTTTCTCTATATTTTATCTTACAATAATAATTTACAAATGTGCGATCAGTATTTCTCTAAAATTTTAAACTTGTTTCAGAGAAAATGCAATTTATTTGAACTAGTTGTCACATCACAAAAACATCAGTTAGTGGAAAGGGTAGGAAGAGAAACAGTGTTGTTCTGTTCATGTGACAAAATGCCAAAAGCTCAACGAGATAACGCACGTGGCCATATCGCGTGTATATGCAGAAAAAAACATTAACCAAGAAAACTGATAATATATTTACAAACAATTTCTTATTATTGATTTTATTGATCATTTGCAAATTGTTCTATCGAATATTACGAAATTAGAATAAAATATATATAACGATATTGTCATTTATTTCAATATTCGAATATTGATCTAATAAATTTAAAGCAATGTCAACATTTTAATAATAACAGATCAAATTAAAGCTGTTTGATATTTTTTATTATATATTTTATCTAATGAAAAACGAATCAGATGATGCGCGATAATGATTAATATACGATATCCGATAAATAAAAGAGATTTATACTAACCTTGAATGTATCCCAGCAGAAATAGACTGCAGAGGATCCAGCTTCGTATCATCGTATTCATTGTCCGCTGGCATTTGACACTTTATTCACGACAGAGTACACCTTTCGTCTAATTGATCTCTGTTCGTATCACGATCACATTCACGCATTATCATTAACACACGGTAACTCACATTCCTCTCTCCTGTCGTTACCACCGAAGAAATTAATCCTGATTGTATCAAATATATCGATAGGAAAAATAGCAACGTGCATTAAAACGATCCACATAAAATACTGATACGAACCTTCCATAAAGACTAACGAAAGCAAACTGAGTCAGTGTTCGCTATCCAAGGTTCGTATCCTCTGGTCTCCCTACCTCTAGCCCGCGTCCGCTACCAGCGCCACCATATCTACTTCATATATCCAAAGCTTTCCCACCACCACACAATCTCGCCTGACACTCTCACCCTCTTTTGGCCTTCTTTCACCCGAAACTCTATCTAACGCTTCCAACAATCAGTTTGCATCGCTTTTCTCGTTCATTTTTCCATCAGGACGATCATTCTTCTCTTACCTAATCGACCTTAGCGAGCTTCCTATATGCATTTATGTGTCAATTTATCACACTTTTTAAAACATCGCATCATGCACATTCTTCTTTCTCGTTTGTTTTTTCTGTCTTTTTCTTTCTAAACCTAACTTTAGCTCTCTTTCATTTCGAATCGCAAAAGTTATCTTCCATATCTTCAAACTGAGTTAATATACAGAAAACGAGTATTTGTACCGCTATGACCAATATGAACTATTCTAAACTTTACAATTTGATATCAATATCCAAAGCTTCCAATAATTCTCCATTTTTAACTTCATGAATATATCCGTGTTCGATTGTGATATTTTATGATATGATTATTAAGTCGATGTTAATGAAATAGGCTAGATGAATTTTGCAGTTATTTCCAATTTTAAACAATGATTTAAAAAGTTTTTTCTTCTATTAATTATTAATCTGTTTTTAATAACTTAATCTCTTTTATAAATTTTATTTTTCATGTAATTTGATATAAAATTTTATGATATGATATAAATTATTTTATATGATATTTTGATAATCGTGAAAAAAAATAAGATATATATGTTTAATACATTTTTATTCTTCTTTTCTTAAAAATCTTTAATTGTTGACTTCTTATCCAAATTTGATTGATTATTAATATCATTAATCAATCTTTAGTATCTATCTTACAAGTTTATTTTTTATTTATTATTTATCTTTTATTAAATAATTTATAAAAATTCGCTAAAGATTATATAATGTTCATTTTTAGATTATGATAGATGAAAATATCCTTAATTGTAAATATCCTTAATTTAAATTCTTAAAAATAATTAAATTTGAAAATTCTAAAGATAATCAAAATTCATGTATTTTTATTAATATTTTATGTATATATTTTTGAAAATCACTAATAAGTTTTTTATTAGGAAAGATTATTTAAAGTATACTAATCATGTTTCTTTTTTAGTTTAAAATAATTACTATATTACCTATATATTTATTAAAAATTATTTTTTTTAAAATCAATTCGTACTTTCAATTTTCAGAATGTATATCATATCATCTGGAAAGCAACTAATCGATTTCTTTAAATATCAGAAATTTTTAATTATTGATGAATGAATGCATTCGATATTTTCAAAATTTAATATATCATCAAAGTAAATTATAAAAAAATATTTATTTATAAAAATTAATTTTAATTAAAAAAAATATCTTACAAATGATTAAATGTCTTACAAAGGAAAAAATAATTTTCAAAAATATGAATAGAAAATTTTTTCGCGTGATTCTTACTTTTTATACAAAATTTTATAAACTTTATGTTAAAATATAAATTAACAAAATAATATGTTTTAAATATAAATAAAAACTTAATATTTTTTAATATATTAAATATTATATAATTCTATTTGGAAAAGATAAAATTGATTTTCATATATATTTATGAAAAATTATATATTTAAAATTATATTTTACGCGTTCATTTATAGAAAGCGAAGAAAAATAATAATAAAATTAATATTGTATCTCCATCTAAACGACTTTCATATTAACATTTTTTAATCTCTTTATATAAATTTTGATCTTTATATTAACATTTTTTTTAATTTATTATAATTTCAGTTCCTTAGATAGTTCACTTTTTCTAATTCAATTATTTCATTATTATTTATATAGTATATTTTATTTATTTAGTTTAATTATTTAGTGTATTATTTTAGTTCAATATTTTCTAGTTTAAAATTTTATAATCTATTAACATTTGTATATTGTAATATTAATAAAATCGAACATTTTTAGAAAAAAATTAAATTTATTTAATTTAAAAATTTTAATTAAAAATTTTATATGTTATACTTCTATGATCCTTGTTTTTTAATTAAATTTAAAAATGCTAAACTTTTGTTTTTAAATAATCATTAAAAAAATATTAATATATTCGAATTGCAATTTCTATGCATAAACATTTTAAAATATTTTTGATCTTTATTGGATAAACTCGTTAAAAATTCATTATTTATAAAATAACTTTTGTCTTTAGATTTAAAAAATATGAAATATGATTCTTCAAAACAAAATCAATACGAAAATCAATAATATAAATATTAGTTTTAAGCATTTTTTTTTAATTTCATTGATTAAAAATCGTTGAGTACAAATAAATTTCTTTATACAAATAATAGGATAATTTAAATAATAAATAATAAAAAGCACAATGATATCTAAACTATAATTTTGTTTATTTTTGATTTTTGTCTTATTTTGAGTCTTAAAGTCTAAAAAATTATTCTTTAAATTTCTAGTTATAGATTTCTTATGTAACAAATATATTAAAGAAAGTATTAAGAGTAAAGATTTTTACAAAAATGTAATAATATAATATATAAATATAAAATATAAGAAATGTAATATAAGAAATAATAAAGTTAATTTCAATACTAACATAATAGAAGCAGATATAACTAAATATGACATGTTACGAAAAATATTGAAAAATATTTTAAAAAATAATTTTATTTTATTTTTTTGTTCATTTTTTTTAAATGAATATTTTTTTCTACGATTTCTACTAACAAAATGTTTTCTTCCAATTACTTGTCTGTTTGTTATATTGTATAATATATGTTATATTGTATGTATAATATATAATTTATATTGTTCTATTTGTAATATATAAAAGTTTGTTCATAATATATAGTATAAAAGTTATAAGTTATATTTGGCTGAAAATTTTTTATTAGGAATAATATATAAAAACTTAATATAATAAAATTTAATATAAAAAAACTTAAATTTGTTCAATGATTTACATAATTTTTATTTACCATTTATTTTAATATATATAACTATAATATTATTTTAATGTAAAATGTTTATTAATTATTTGATAAAAATAAATTTCGAGAAAATGAATTTGCTTATGATTTTAAATTAACAAAAACATCTCATTAAAATCGTATATTTTTTGAAAATATTGTTTCAAAATTTAATATAAATAAATTCTTTTTCTTCATATTGAAAAATATCGAAAAATATATAATTAAATTTCTCGCGAATTTTCTATAACTAATAGTAAAAGGATCAAATTTTCTTAACATAAAAAAAAATTATTATTTTAAATTAAATTTATAGAGAATATACATATAGATCAAGAATATTATAAAAAATGTAATATTAAATCATTATTCATATATTATTCATATATTCATAATAATTATAATATAATAATAATATAGAGAGCAATAAATCGAATTTCTAAAAATTTTTGAAATTTATATTTCATAAGATATTGAATATGTTAAAGAAATATAAATTGAATTTCAAAAATCTTTCTTTTTATCAAGAAAATTTTATAAGAAAATTTTTAAAATGCATTTAAATATTTTAAATTATATTAAATTTACATATCACATTTATAATAAAAAGATTAGAATCATAATAAAAAAAAATTTATTTCGAAAGAGATCAGAACCAAATTTAGATTAATTAAATAATATTAATATTAAAATTTAATATTAATAAAAATTTTATAAAAGCATTTTCTTTGTAATAGCATCTTATATGTTCTTATTATGTTCTTTGTTAAAAATAAAAAAATAAAAAAATATCAATTATATATTTTTAAATTATTATTATTTATTAATTCAAAGCTATAAAACAATATTAATAAAAAAATTGAAAGTTGTTACATATTTTATATATAAACTTCACATATTACATATAAAATTGTTATATGTATTGCATCTAAAGTCAAAAATCACAATAAAATCAAAAATTCTTTTTAAAAATTCAATAGCAAAAACAAAAAATAAATTTATAAAAGATGTTCATCAAACCGTATATCATTAATCCGTTCCATTTAATATTTAAATTTTAATATAGTTTATTTTGTATATATATGTATATATACTTATACAAAATAAACTATATTAAAATTATAATAAATATAATATATATAATATATATATAGTTATATATATATATATATATATATATACTTATACAAAATAAACTACATTAAAATTATAATAAATATATATATACAATAAATATATATATAAATATATATATATATTTAAGACTTTAAGTATATATATATATATATATCTTTAAAGTCTATTTATTTTCAATTTTTCTTGTTCAGTTTCTTATATACCTATGAAAATGATATTTACTCAAACAATTTCGTAAAATTAATGTATAGTAAAGATTATTAATGATCAAAATGAAAAAAAAACGATGATATGTATTCTAATATTTTATTTTTAGACGGAGTCTTTCAAATTTAATACATGCATGAATCGCTTTATTCTCAATTTTGATATTTCTGCTATTAATTCGTGAACTATACATTAATTAAACTATATGATAATTATTTATAAAATAAAATAAAAATTTTTATTTTTTCTATAGTATATTTTATTTCGTTTTTTCTTGATAATTATAATTTTTTTCAGCGTATGAATTGTAAAATATATATTATAAGCCAATTAATCCTAAAAATGTGGAATAAATGTGGAACATGGAATTTATATAATAGTTAAGAAAAAATTTATTTGACTTAAATTTTTTCTAAATCCAATTCAAATTTATTCCAAACTTTACAAATATAATATGTAATTACAATATGTGGTATGGAAAATATTTTTGTGTATCTCAATTGATTAAAAATGTTGTTTAAAATAATGATATTGACAATATATTTTAAGAATCTTAAAATGAATGAATTGAATTCTAAATAATTTTCTTCTATATCTATAATTCTATAATTTTTTTCTAATATTAAAATCTTTAAAATACCAAAATTTCAAAGAATATATAATATCAGTCACAAAAATATTCATATCTTATATTATAAAATATTCATTTTATTCAAAAATTTTGATTTTATTGAAAGTTTATAATGTTTACAATAAATTTATATATAATATAATAACTTATATATAAATTTATAATAAATTTATATTTAAGTATGTAATGAATTATACGTGAAGAAATTTTTTTGTCGATAAGAAATCTCTTTCAGATTTTTTTTTCAATTTTGAAAACAATTTCATCTGAAAATATTTTTTACAACCGAATGATAAAACATTAAACACTAAACATTTTATAATTTAAAATTTTTTTCTATTTCATATCACTACAGAATGAAAAAGTATTGAAACTTTAAATGATTTTATTTCTTTAAAGTAATATTTCTCTGAAAAAGTTGTTATTTACGTAAATTATTATGTTCCACATATTCATATTAAGAATAAAAAAATTAAGAAGATTTTTGTATATTTTGTATATCTTTGTATATCTTTGTAAATTTTTGTATATCTTTTTCATTTTTCAACCAAAAATATATTATGAAAATTTTTAATTATATCACAAAATTTAAAATTAGCCAATGTCTTATTTGGAGAAAGATTCTACCAAATAAATCGATACTTTCTAAATTCAATTCTTCTGCTCCGTAGAGAACACATAAACCGTATATTTTATCGCGTTATTATTAATTTCCAAGTATGATTGTAATTGATATTGGTCATATTGTTAATTAATTTTCAAATTAATACATTTAACTACAAAGACATTGTAAATATTCGCAATTAAATATATAGTTCGACAGAGACTATTCAAACTTAATTCTCCTGTTTTTTCCGCTAATATAATATAATATAGTTTCTAAATCAGAGTTAACTGAAAGCTCGTTTGTAAATTGGGAAGTAAAGTTTTCGTGAACACAGATTCAAAGGTGGTTCCTCCTGAATTACAAGTATCTTTTATTCACGAAAAAGTTTCGAAAGAACTAGTTTAAAGGCATTGTGAAGTCTAGAAATCAGCGCATTCGCGTTTGAAAAGAAGAAGAAAAAAAAAGATTAGTAGGATAGACTAGTAAAATTTTAGATTTTCTGTAATTATAATATAAATGATATAAAGATATAAATGAATATAATTTAAGAAAAAATTAATTTTTGAAAGTAAAAAATTTTGAGTTTGAAAAATATCGGTCAGTTTTTGTTTCATAATACAATAATACAATAAGTATAAGTAATACAATAATTCAGTACAATAATTTGAGGACTTAAATATTTTTCGTATTATTATTAAAAATTATTATTCTTTCTGATAAAATTTTATATAATTTGAATAAATTTATTATCTATTTTCCAGGGTTGTGACTTTTAATTTCATTTAAAAATCTTTTTCAATATAATATTTCAAAAATATGCTCTTTGATGTCAGATATATTTAAAAATTTAAATTATGAATTGATAAAAATATTTTAATTATGAATTGAATTATATCTATTATATTCTTTCATGTTGTCATTGAATAATAATATATTCAATATGAATGAAATGAATTCGATTTTATATTCTAAAACAGATATCTATTAGTGATATTTAATATAATAATAAGTTAGTTGAAAATTTTAATATAATATTTTAAATATAAAATTTATATAAAAATTAATGACATATATATTACACACATGATTAGAAAATAAAAATATAATAGTAAATATTTTAAAAAATAAGAAATTAGATAATATTCCGATATATGTTTATTAAACTATTCATATGTTTATTTCAATTTTATTAATTAAATTTATTAATTATAATTAATAAATTAAAAAAATAATAATTATAATTAATAAAATTATTATATTAGATATCAGAATTATAATTAGAATTAATAGATTATCTATTGTCTACTTATAAATATATTTAATGATTTTAGAATTAATTATGCAAAGTAAATCCCTAAAATAAGTTATTTCACATTTGTCAATAAATCTCAAAAAATAAATCATGTTTGATAATTAATCAAAAATAAAATAAAAATAGCAATTTAATTGTAATGAAATCAAAATTATTATTGATCTTAAAAGAAATCCTTCGATATCAAAAAATAAAGCACAAATTAATATAATATTATTCAAATTAATATTAGAGGAATTATTAATAAAATACTAGTATCATCACATTAATAATATATGATGGTATCTACTATTGAATATTATTAAGCATACAAATCATGTAATCAGAATTAATGAGAAATTAGTATATATTTATGTGTGTGTATATATATATATATATATATATATATATATATATATTGATATAAGTTTATAATAAAAAAATTTTATCTTATGATTTGGTTCTTTCTTTTTTAAATATAAATAACTTGCATTAATTATTAATATTATATGTTAATTAATATAATAATAAATAAATCTAACAATAAATAATAGCTATCTCTTTTTCAAATGAATTATAATTATAAAATAATATGATTTCTAAAAATATTCTAAAGATTATATAATTTATATAATTTATATATATATTTATATATGTATATATATATAACTTGTTTAAATCAACTATTAGTACGTTGTATTTTGTTAATATCTTTCTTTCTCTTTTTGCCTATATAATTTTTTAAATACTTCTAATATTACTATCATGATAGCATTGAATTATGAAGTTTAATGAAATTTAAAGTGTTTAAAATTATTTATTTTTTATACTTTACAGTTGATCATTAAAGAAATTATTTGATACTGAAGTATTTTATTCAATAATTTTAGCTTTAATTATATTAAAAAATTATGAATTATAATGTTTACTAATAGTATATAAGTATTTATATAATATTTGGAATTTTAATTTCAATATGTTAAGATGAAATTAATTATATATTATAATTAGTTATTTATATAAAAGTAATAATTGTAAGAATAATCTTTTCAAAGTTAAGTTTAAATTATTTTTATAAATCTATCAAATAATGTAATATTATATTATTTTAGAACAGCTTTAAAATATGTATCGATGAACAAAAATAAAATATAAAAAAAAACATAATAAATTAAAATTAATATTAAAAAATTGTAATAATTTGACAAAATGAACCAAAAATTATTTCCATATATTATACATTCTTTGAAAAAAAATTATTAATAATTAAACAAAAAATTTGTATACTACATGAAAAAAATATGAATCTTTTTAATAAATTTCATTATATCACTTTGTTAAAAAGTGCTAAGATTTTTAAAACAATTTTATAAACTTATAGATATAATTTATTAAATTATGTTTCAAATATGATTTCTTAATTTTTGAGATTAAATTTTATTAGAAGCAAAGAAAAAATTATTTTTTATGAAATAATAAATATTTATTTGCAATTTTATATAAAATGTATTAAAAAACATATTTTAAGAAGAGAAATATAAGATATATATATATATATATATTTTTAACTAATAACTTTTATTTAATAATCAGTTAAATATATATAATATTTAGTGCGAAAAAAAAGGAATTAAAAAAATTAATGAATATATTTCCTTGTTAACATTAAAACAACCAAATCCATCAAAATGATAGAAATTATATTTTTTGTTTTAAGATTATTATAAAAATATTTTTAACAAAATTAATATTATAATTTATCGAAATAAAAATGTAATTACGTATATCTACTTATTTTATAACATAATATTACTTTAATTACAATCATGTATATGTAAAATAGATCCTTAGATATTATAGATCGATTGTTCTAATATTAAACACATAAAATATTTTCAAGGGATCCATCAGAAAAATTAAATTCCTGTGACAATCTTCTCCTGACAACGCGACATTCCAATTAGTCCTCGCGCTATCAGCTCGGGCGGAATGAGACTCAGTGCTGCATATACGGCATCCTTCCCCGTTTAATGTTAATTTAAATTCGCGCCACCACGGTGAATTCAGCCACTCGAGTTTCTTTACACTTCGCGCGCACATTCGAGCGAGCAATAATTTCCTTTGATGTAAGAAAGCTTTTAATTACCTACGTGACGCGAACAGTTCGACCGAGAATATGGTCAAAACGCGGTTCAAGAAACTTTTTCTTCATATTCCCACCAACCCTTTATTTTCAACACGCAACTATGTCTGCGGATCTTTAAACTGATTGTATTACCTACACGCAGCGTTATTCTTATACAATGATATATATATAGCATTCGCAAAATCATCATGCTAATTATACTATTTTTCCATAGATTTTTTAATTATAATAGATCAGAAAAAGACCACAAAAACATTGTTAGTCTCAATGATTATATGCGGAATTGATTTTTATACCTGATTTTCTTTCAATTTTATAAATATTTATTTCTCTCTTTTTCATTTCTAAGAAATTTTATTTCTTCCTTCTTCAATACATTTATTAACTTCAATCTGTTCATGGAGTTATAATACTATATAATTCTATATAATTGATTTATTACAAAGTTTTGCTATTAGATTTTATTTCAAACGATTAAGCAAAGTGGATATATCAATGAAAGGAAAATGAAATTTACATTTGTTACTGAATGAATGCATGAACTTTAAGATTCTAAGAGTTCTGTTAATTCGAGATTACAAAGTTCAAGATTCTAATAGTTCATTATCGTTCTAATAATTCAATAGTTCAAATTGTTTAATAATTTCTAATTTTTTTTCGAATTTTATAAATATTTGTCTTTTGAAATCGACAATAGAACATATAAACAATATAATACATATAACTAATGATACCATAGATTAATCTCCTGATCGTGCGATATCCTCAAGAAAGATTCCTAGAATTAGGCTAGCTATGCTATTTTCAAAGTCTGTTATTCTCAGAAAACTAACTCGCAAGTGTTAATAAATTTCCTGTAGAATGATATTAATTGTCGTTAAGATTGACATAACTGAGAAATATTGATTCAAGTTTCAAGATATTTACACTTTTCAAAAATATACAATTCTAAGAATCCTAAATATTTTTCTCAAAAATAGCATTGTCTTCATACAACATTATTCTATATTTTCTTGAATATTTCAATAGCGTTATTAAATAACATATTATTTAATGCATTGGTTGTTATATGAAATTGCATATATTTTTATATATGTTAATGTTAAAATTTATATCGGAATAGGTAATATTTATTATTTTTTATTAGAAATATAATAGTCCAACTTTATGAAAATATTCTTATTTAAAATTTTCATTTCATTTTCATAAATCATGTTTAAAGGAAATTAATTCCAATATTTTGTCTGTATTATAATTTATTTATTTTGATATTTATTTATTTTATATATTATGTATATGTATGTTTTCAAAGATATAAAATCAAAGTTTAAAATCTTCGAAAATAAATCATAAAATTTTCTAATTTTTAATCATTTTAAACTTGTATAATCATATTTTTTCTGAATATAAATAATATAAATTTTTTATTCCCAAATTTGATATTTCATTATTTCATATTTTTAAAAAATTCTAAAATATTATAATCTTTTATTTACTGACAAATTAATTTTTATATATAATGTTCAGGATTTCTTTTAATAAAAATAAAAATTTGTTTTGAGAAAATTTAATAGAATTTCCTTTCGCGTTCCTTTTTTAGCGTTACTATTTTCCTATAGAAGATTAAAATAATTTATCTAGAATAAAAAAAAAAATAAAATAAAATAACATGTGTTACGAAAATTAATATGTCTTATTTATTCAGAAAACGGAAAAATATATACTATATATTATTTAAAATATTAAGTTTTATCAGCAAATAATTACAATTTGCAATAAAATGAAATACGTTAAGTAATAATTTTTATTATTACTATCAGTACTATTAATTTCCAAACAACATATTTCATTTACTTAATAATAAAAAAAATATATTTATCTATGATATTTTTTGATTCTTTGCTATAAATATTTACAATTTTGATTTATCATATAAAATTTCATTTATTACATAGGAAAAAATCATCTTAATGATATTATTGAATAAATAATTGATGAATAATTAATGAAATGTGTAGGTACTATATGTATATAATAAAAATAATAATATAAATATAATATATAAATATATAATAATGTATAATATGTTAATCTTTGCTATAATTCAAATATAACTTTTTTTTATAATGAAGTAACAAAATAAATTTTTTGTTATGACAAAGTTGAAACGTTATTGTTCATAATATAAAGATGAAATATATTTTTTTTCTTGAAAATATGCTACTTTTCTTAGAATAAATAAAATATTATTTTTATATTATTTTTAAAAAAATATTTCCAATTTTTTTTAAATGTTTATATTTATGTATTTCTATTTATTTTCTTTGAATTCAAATTTATATGAGAAAATTATATAGAAAATCATCAAGAATATCAATATTTAATACAAATATTAATTTAATTATTTATTATTAACTTAATGATATTTGAGATTAAATATTTTTACTAAAATTTCTATTAATATCCAATATACTGTTTATATATAATATTTCTATTATAATATACATATATTTATATATATAATTCACAATACAATATGTAAGTAATAATACAGAATTGAAAACAAAGAGATTTAATTATTTTTTTGAATTGTAATAATTTTGCAATTGAAAATTGAAAAATAAAAATATATTCATAGTTTATAAAAACTTGAAGATAAATTTGTTTTTTTTTTTATTATTTTGTGTATTATTTGCCTGTTATATTTGTCTGATTTTATTACATGAAGCAATTAAATTTAATTTTTTTCAAATTTATATAATATTAAAGTATTAAAATATTATAATATTTTCTATAAATATGGAATATAGATTGTTATTATATTTTAAAATACAATTTGATATATTGAAGTTGTATTGAAACGTAAGCAGAAAAATATAATAATATAGAATAATATAATGTTACAGAAATGATTTAAAATTAGAATTTCGATAAATTTATTTATTCAGTAAATTATTTTATATGTTTATTCCAGAAATAAATATATTGTTTCTTTGAAACGAAACAGTATTTCCTTAAAAAAAAACATAAGATAATATGAAAACAAATACAATTCTTAATTATATTTATACTTTTGGCCATTTTCTTAACCTTTGTATTTTCTTAATTTTATAGTTCCAATAAAAAATAAAATAAAGTAATAAATAATAAAATGGAAATATATGTCGAAAAACTGATAATTTAAATGAATAGCATATTGGAGTTTAGAAAATAAATAATATAAAACAGTCAAATATACTAATAATAGACGTTATATATAATAAAAATATTTGAATATTTTATAAATAATGCCTTAATTTCTTATATTGTAATAATTTTTTATGTAATATTTATATTGATGTATTAAATATTATTTGTATGAATCACAAAAAAATTGAAAGTAATAAAATAATGTTATAAATTTAAAATTGTTATATTATTGTACAAAACAGTTATACACATTTACATTTTATAATTATCAAGATTTAATGAAATTTTTGTAGTAACACAATGAGGTTTATTTTGAAGCATATGATGAATAATCTTAGTAATTAATTAAAATTAATTGAATTTATAACAAATTTTTATCTAATATAAGATATGCGTGCTATAATGAGTATCCAATATAAGATTATATGCTACTTATTTCTATCTAATGTCATTATTAACCATCAGATATAAATTGATATAATAATAATAATATAATAATATATAATAAATTTTTGAGTTTTAACTTAAATTCAATGATAAACAGTATCTCATTATTAAGACATTAAACTATTAAGATTTTTAATACAATTAAGAAATTAAATTCGATGATGATAAACAGTATACCTCATTGTTAAAACATTAAACTAGATTTTTAGTACAATTAAGAAATTAGTGTTTTTGAAGATTAGATTTTTATATTTTTATATTTCTGTTATAAAAAGATAAAATAATTTTGTTGATCCATTCAAATAAACCAGATTCTCTCATCAAAACATATTCGTTCTGATTTTTTATTTAATCGAAATCTTATTTTATATAAGAATTACAAAAAAAATCGATTTTTCGAAAAATCATTTGCTGGAAGAATTATTGAGTATTGAATAGAATTGATTAAAATATATTAAAATATATTCCTTGCGAAATAATACATATAATGAATAATAAAAGAAATATATATGTTATTATAAAAAAAATCTTTCATTTTTATTATATATTTTAACAAAAAGAAATGAAAAACAATTAAAGAGAATTTTTTTCAAAATTTATTAAATTTACTTATTTTTGTTAAATGAAATATATTTATATATAACATAAATATATATATATAATAATATATATATAATAATATATATATATTTATAGAAAATAATAAAAAGATTTGCAATAAAAAAAGATATATATACATATATATTATAAGTATATAGTATATAAGTTTTCTTTAATTTTATTCTTTTTACTTTTTTTTTAATTTTATAAATACATTTTACATGCATTATTTCTGGAAATAAAGAAAAATTTATTAAATTTTTTTATGCAATTTATCGATATCAAAATTTATTGGCATAGTAATATATACTCATAGAAAATAATTGTAAAGGATATTGAATTAAAGTGAACAAAATTAAATACTCAAATTTTTAAGCGATAATATAATTTTAATATTCATTTATCATTCAAGTATTCTTTAAAAATTACGAAAACTTTTAAAAAAAGTTTTGATTTGAAATATCAAACATATATGATAAAAACTTCGCAAATATTATATTATTTAGTTTCAATAAAAATATCTATTTGACATTGATATTGAAATTGATTGATATTTAAATGTATTAATATAATGCGTTTATTGATTTTATTTTAAACACAATCGTTTCAATGATTCGTTCACAGCTGAATAGGGATAAATGAAATCACGATCGTCCGAGCTACCGTGATTGCTGCCAACATATGTATATATATATATATATATGTAATATATACGCCGTTGGATAATCAGCTGGAGGCCTCTGTTAGCATAGCAATCTTGGCTTTTCTAACATGATAACCTGACACGCAACAGGAAGCATACGTCGCGAGGATTGGGATAAGATAAATGCACGGAACAATTGTAAAGTATAAAGCAGAAAAAGAAGATTAAGAAAAATTAGAAAATAGTTTTTTAAGAAAAATTAAAAAATAATTTTTCAACTTAACTTAAGTTATATTTGATTCAAATCAAAATCTAATCTAAATTAAAAAGAATCTAATGATACGTATTATATTTTGTTAGAGATTTTATTATAGAGATATATAAAGATTTTATTATATTTTGTGTGCTTACAATATACCATATAATAAATAACTTGCAAATAATTAATGCAAAAAATATTTATACAGATTAAAAAAAACATTATAGAAATTCATTCATTAACAAATACATAAACATATACATATATTCTTATTAATTCTACAGAATAATTTACAAAAAAAATTGCGATACTTACATTTATTGTTATAATATTAACAAATATCCAGAAAAAAAATATATATATAAATGTAATAACAGTAATTTGAATATAAAAAAAGGTAAAAATTTATATCAATATGTTATAAAAACACTTTAATAAAATACAATGATTATTCATTCTGAAATACAAAAATTTTTAAAATGAAATAAAAATAATTTATGAATAAAAAAATTGATTTTTAGTTTCTTTGTTAACTAAGAAAAATTTAAGAATAATTGCAGTAAAAATTACAATAAAAATTAAAGAGTTTAAAAATACTTTAAGCGTTAATAGATTCATCAATGTTACATGTCAATTTTTTTATATTAATATTGTATGTTAATTTATTTTTTAGATTAATGATAAAATAATTTAAAAAAAATAGTATCTACATAAAAAAATTGAAATCGAAATTATAATTGAAAAAGAATAATTTTTAATTTTTAAAATTAAGTTTGGAAATATAATCATATAATATGAAATTTATTTTTGTTTATATAAACTACACTGCTTTTTCATTTTACAATAATAAATTTGGTCATAAAAGATTGATATATAATATAATATTAGTTAATCTACTTTTTGATAATTTAATAATAAGTTTTTTTGATAATTTTTATGTATTTTTGAAATTATTCTTAATTAATAAGTTTTAATTATAGTAATAATAATTCTTTATTTATTTATATAATATTTTTGAACTGATGAGTTTAATACAATATTTTTTTAGATAAAAATGATTGATTAGTAAAAATTATTTATATTAATTAAATATTTACTTATTTTAATTAGATAATTTTGCTATGATTAATTCTATTTTCTACTTGTATTAAATTTTTATCATTAAAAATACATATAATTTTTTTATTAATAATAATAATTGTTATCAATTAATAAATGATAATTGATATTATTATTATTAATTAAGTCCATAAATCCCTAATAGAATATATCCCTGACAATAAATAGAATATTAAATTTCTAATTAAAAGAAATGTTAATCAAAAGTATATTCTTAAAAAAAATATATTTTAATTTTATATAATATCATTGATATTTTATCAATATCAATTATCACATGTAGTCCACATATGAAATTGTTCCATTAATCTTATATACATTTCATTTATCTTTATTACTTTAACTATTGCATTTCTAGAATTCTGCGATATTTAAATATTTCGAAACGAAATTTTCGAACTTTATTATATATAAACAACTTTTGTTCGAATAGATTGATTTTGGATATCGTGTTATATGAAATTGAAGATTGCAATATTGTATCTGGAAATTTGTGACGATCGTGATAATAATATTCTTAATAGTTCTTAATATTTTAATATTAATAGAAATTTTTATTATTTTATTTTCTTATATTTCTTCTTTATAATTCATCCTATATATTGGAAAATAATTAAAAAATTTTATTTTGCAATGAATGTCTGATTTAATTTGTATTTCAGATTTCTTTCAATAAAACTAAATTTTTTTATTTTAAGAAAATTTTTTAACGAAAAAATTTAAAAATTAAAAAATATTTAATCTTTATAAAATATGAAACAATATCAACAATATCTGCCTATAGCATTAAGAAAAATATTATGAAAATGTAAAAATATATATTAATATTATAATATAAAATGATAATTAAAATATAAAATGAAAGATAATATTAAAATAAATTTAGAATTTTCCCTCTAATTACGGTATGAATAGAATGATTTTATATGTAAAAATAAGATGAAAAAAAAAATTAAATGACATCTTTTTCGTTTTCAAATAAATTAATGAATATTTGAAAAATTTTTAAATAAATAATTTCTGATTAGATATATTGATAAGAAGTAATTCTATATATAAATAAGTAAAATTACTTATAACTAAACAAAAAAACTAAGAATATAGAATAAATTTTTTTATTTAAAAATTAATTTTTAAGAAAATTGAATTTAAAAACTTTTTTTCATCTTTTTCTTTTTGATCATAAATGTTGAATCTTAGTTTTCTTAAATAGAGTATATATAAATAACAAAATTTTATTCTTTGTTTATTTCCACAGAGAAGAATAATCACCTATCAATAAAATCAACATATCTATTTGTATCTAATAAAAAATTAGTTAATATATAATATATAATATTATATAATATATATAAATTAGTAATATACTAATTTAAAAAATTTATAATAATACTAAAAAATTTTCAAATTTGATTTACTTGAAAACGAAAGCTAAATAAATGAAAAAATATTTTTTTTTTCTATACATATATTTTATTTTTAGATATAGAGTCATCACTTTTTTTGTATCATGATTTTGAAGATATTCTATATGAAATTTATATTCAAGACTATTATAATTAAAATACATTTTTTATATAATTATCAATATAATTAAAATAAATTAATAATTTTAATTATATTTTAATTTTAATTATACAGAATGCATTTATATAAATATTTTCATGCCAATTTATTTAATAATATTATTCATAGAATTTAATGTACAAAAAAAATATTTTTTTGAAATATCTCTAATAAATATACAAATTTATAATATAATTTTTTAATATCAAATATTAATAAATAAAGAGAGAAAGAAAATATTAAATTAATAGAGAAATGAACGAGTTTTATATATTTTATATTTTATTTCAACTACGGTTTTGGTTTCAAACTGCCACATAATAAATCATATTTAACGATTAGTCATTTCTGTATATCAAATTACGAAAACGAATAATTACGGTTAGTCGTTGGTCAAGTGGATTGGCCGAATTTTTGCCTATTGCCTTTATGAAATATAATGTATAAACACATCAATCAAAAAAAAAATCTTAAAAGTGTAGTAATTAATCAATTCGAAGTTTAAAGTTCAATGAATAATGAAATAAATAAAAAAAAAACAAATAAATTTTTACTGAATTTTAACATTTTGATCGGGAACAATTAAAAAACAAAGAAAAATGATTCTAAACTGACATATTTTTTATCCGTTACTAATAGTTAACATTTGATTGGCCAAAAGAAATAAAAAAATAATTTGTTAAATATTTACATCGAATTAATTAAAACGTTTTTGAACAATGAATTGGAGATATGAATACAATATAAAAGTCTATGTTGAAATAAAAAATAAATGTGAATTGAATATGCTTTGTTGTTTTTATTTTATTATTAGTTGAATTATTATTCTTATTAAAAATTGAGAAAATAAAATAATCTGAATTTGAGAATTGTTATAACTATTATTTTAACTGTTATTTTTAAATTCTTAAGATTTGAAAATCTTAGAATTTAAGGATTTAAATTATTAAGACATTATAAAAATCTTTCCAAGTTAGAATTATTATCACATTTATACAAAATTAAACATATCTTTATAATTATAAATAAAAGTATGATGTAAAAATTCCTTGATATTATATTTGAATTTTTATATAATTTACATATATGTTGATTATTTTGACATAAGTAATATTTATTTTTTTAAAATTCACTTATTTAAAATTTTAGACATTATTATTATTTTTATACAATTTTATTATATAAATATTTAGTTATTTCATGAAAAATAGAAATATTTTCATAAATACAATTTATTTATATAATTTATTATTTATTATTTATAAATCATAAATCATAAATCAATTTATTTATATTATTTATTATATCAACGTATTTAAAAAATAAAAAAATTACTATACTTTTAATGAATATAATATTAGAATATATTAGAATATATTAGAATTTATTGATGTTTGTTTGATTAGATTATTCAATTTAAATTTGAAAATATAAAAAGCAAAAACATTTTAAGGGAAATATAAAACGTTGCGTCGCATAATTTAAAAAAATTAAGATTTCCATTAGTTTATCTATTTTATTTTCAATATATTATTTCAATTAATGTAAATTCGCACAGAATGTTTTTTTAATATATTTCATACAATTTTTACAGATAATGCATTGAAAATATTGTAAATAACCATACATTGATAAATTCAGATATAAAAAAAAAAATTAGATATTTATATCATTTTAATTTTTAATCAATTTAATATAATAATTTATTTTATTTCTATTGAAATAAAATCAATAAAAGTTTATCCTTTTTCATCATTATAAAAAATGATATGTATTTTAAAAGAACGATTATTTATTTTAATGAGGATTTTAATCAGATTTCTGTTGTATTTTGTGAAATCTCATGATTATTGAATGGCAAGTCAAATATTTTTTGGTCTCGATTTGGTCAATTATTTTCTATGAAGAAAGATATGATATAAATTCTATAAAGTTGTATAAACAAAAAGTTCGTTATTTGTCATTTTAAATTTTAAATTTATCAAATAGAAAATTTTGAATTTTACAATTTTTTACAAAATTTCATAAAAACGAATTGCACTTATAAATTTTTATTGTGAAAACTAAGATCTTAAGGAATTAAAAATTAATCATAAGAGATTTTTAATAATATATTACTTCTTTATTAAATATATAGTAGATATAACGATATTTTGTTTATTATATGAAGGAAAATTTCAACTTCGTACAAAAATTTGGATAACATACAGTTTTTGGATAATAATAATAAATATATTATATTATATTATATTATATTATATTATATTATATTATATTATATTATATTATATTATATTATATTATATTATATTATATTATATTATATTATATTATATTATATTATATTATATTATATATTAAATATATTATATTAAAAATTTCATTTTTCTTTATATATATATATATATATATATATATATATGTATATACAATATAATATGTACGTATAGTACTTTAAAAATTTACTTAAAAATTTATATAGTACTTTAAAAAATATATTAATACATTCCAAATTTTTAATTCTATTATTGTTTTGCTTCATTCAATAAAAATTTAAGTTACTAAAGTAACTTAATAAATAAGTTTTAATTGACATTTTCGAATAGTGATTTCTATATTTGTTACATTATCTAAAATTAATCCTTTTAAAAAAATATTTTTTATATATTCACAATATTAATAATATTCAGTTATATTAATAACATTATATTAATAATATAATATATAATAAATATTTTCATAATTTAAAATAATTATAAATTTTAATTAATAAGAATAGATTTTTTGAAAAAAAAAGAATAATATTATTTTTATTATAAGTTCTTCATTTTTTTTACAAAAATTTAATTGTTTTAATAAAGAAAAATTCAATTTTTTATTAAAAAATAATCTTCTTTTCAATTAATACATTTTATATAATCAATAAATTCATTTTCTAATCAATAAATTCTTGTCAAAAAATTAAGTTAATAAAATTATTTTAATAAAATAGTTATATATAATTCCAAGCAAAGATCGAATTTTTTTCGAAAATAAATAGTTTTCTCATTTAGATAAAATTGCAAAAATATTAATAACAATAATTAAATTATTAATTCTGAATAATATTCAAGTTCAAATTTTGATAAAAAGAGAAAGAAAAAAAAGAGAAAATTATTAGAAATATTTTGCAAAGTTTTTTAAACTTTGTTCAATAGTTACCTCTTTCAAAATTATTACCTTAAAATTATGAACATACTAAAAAAATTTAAATAGAAATGTATAAAGTATATAATATGCAAAAATAAAAAATTTGTTATTGTTAGAACTATATTATTTATTTATCAATAACAATATAATATATGCAATTTGCAAATTCAAAAAAATAAAACATAAATGTACAATAATAACGTAAGAAGAAAAATTAAATTAAACTAAAATTTTCTTTTGTTTTCCAATATTTTGTGTAGTAGTTATATATATAATATGAATTATTTAAATTAATAATTAATATTGATGTAAATTAAATAGTTTATTTTTCATTATTTTTTATTCCCTTTGTTATAATATATATATTAAATTGTATAATTTATATTTATTTTAAATATATTATATTTATATTTTAAATTATATATATATATATATATATATATATAGAATATGCAATAACAAATTTTTATGTAGAAAAAAAGAAGATTTAACGAAAAATTTTAAGAATAATTAAACGAAATTGAATCAAATTAAAATTGAAATCAATTATAAAAAGTTATTTAAAGTAATATTCTCTAAAAATTATGAAATTAAATGTTTATAGCTTTTCGAAAAATTTCTTCGTTTTATCCATAAATTTTTCAACTTCTTATTGATCAAATTATTACTATAAAAATTATTACTATAAAAATTTTTAATTGCTAATCCTTATTAAAATCAATAATTTCAGTCATATGCTTATCGCAGAATATATTGAAATAGTTATACATATCGAAATATGAAACATCATTGACATCATTAATATTAAACCGTTATGTTATTGTTTTGTTAAATTATTTTCATATTGAAACCAAAAATGATTTTGATTGCTGTAGCAATAATTATTGCTAATCTATAGCAATAAGATGTGTTCTATGAATAAACTAGTTAGATTTTATCTTAAATTCTTAACTTTTGAAATAAATTGAAAAATATCAATAAATAATATTTTTAATTTATTTCAATAATTATTATGATCAGAAATGAAGAATACGTTCAAAGTAGATAAAAAATATTATAATTAGTCTCATTTCAAGCAAAAATAAAATTTTTATTAATAAATCATTATATACTTGAAAAAATATTTTTATTTTCTGTTCTTGATAGATTCGGGATATTAAGAATATCAAGGATTATTAAATAAAAAGAAGTTCCATGAGTTTACAGATTTTGTGAATAATTTATAATGACAAGCAGTTTAAATTATAATTCTCTTAAATTATTAATTTCTCGGATATATAATTGGATATAACACAATTGAACATGATATAACATTGAATATGATACAATAAAAATATAATCAACCAAAAATATAGTTTATATAATCAAAATATATATTTTAGATTAGTTAGAAAACGATAATAGTTTTTCTTTTTTTATTTTAATAGATAATAAACAATTTCTATTGTGTTAAGAGATTAATAAAAACATAATGTTTTAATGATGTTTCAATTATGCTCGATTAAATAGATTTAGTTAGATTTTCCATTTAGATTAAATATCTCACTGATAGAGATGTGTTTCTCAATTTCTAGAAATGCATTATATTTGTAATTAAAGAATGAGAGAGAACGAGAAAGAGAAAGAGAAAGAGAGAGAGAGAGAGAGAGAGAGAGAGAGAGAGAGAGAGAAAGACAAAAAGAGAAACAAAAAATTTATAGAAAAAAATTATATAGATAATATATATAAATATACATATAGAATAAAATTAAAATAGTATAAAATAATATAAAAAAAATTTAAAAACATTTTAAATTATTTAATTAAATTATTATTTTAAATTTTTACTTTATTTTAATGCATAATAATTTTATGATACATAATGAATTCGTATGTAAGAAATAAAATAAGATTGATTGTATATACTAAAATAAAAAAAAACTCTATAAACATGTTTGATATGATTTTATTCTTGAATTATAGCTTATTTTTTGGTACAATAATTTTTTCTGCATATAAAATATATGCGACATAATAGATATTGACTCATTATTTCTTTGCAAGATATCATGAAAATAGATTTATTATAAATAAAACAATACTTAAGTTCGAATAATACAAGATATGTATATATATTATTATAGATAATGAATAAAGAATACGATTATTTCAAATCAAAATATGGATAAACAAGAATTGATAATAAAAATATTTATGTATCGAATCTAAAGAAGATTATTTGAGTAATTTGTTTAGATAGCTTATAATTATAGATATTTGTAAGTAAAGTTATATATATATATTGCTATCAAATTTCTGCATATAACTGTACATCTTGTATAAATAAAAATTAATTTCAATAATTTCGTCCTATATTATATTTATTATCATATTTATGGTAAGCAATAAAATCAAAATATATCATCAATATATTTCAAAAATAAATATATATTTCAAATTTATTTAGATCAGATATATTTAAAACATCTAAAAAGTATTTACGAATTATATTTATTATATTATATTTCAAAGTAAATTTAGCAAAAAAAAAAAAACAAATTTGATAGACATAAGATAGAAATTCTTTGTAGTTTATTCTTTTACAAAAAATTTTTTCATGAAATTAATTAGTAAACTATAATATATATAAATTAATACTAGATTTTATAAAAAATTATTACATGAAGTTATTAATAAAGTACAAAAATATATACAAATTAACAAATCAATAATAAATATCTCTTTTAATAATAATTTTATTATATCCCATATATTGAATTAATTGACAATTAACAGGAAAGTATTTTAAAAAATGTAATTCAAGTCTTTTATAGCAATTTAAATGAAAAAATCGTTAATTTTTCGTGTTTTAAGTAAGTTTACATAGGAAAGAAAAAAGAAACCAAAATATTTTACAAAATTAGTTTCGATTAAAACTATCTTGATTGAGATAAATTCAACATGGAAGGTTAATAATTGAAAACCAATTCATCGATAAAACGAATTCATATATTTCGCACGATATCATTTTTTTTTTTATACTTTTTGCATTTAAAATTGATGTTTTTAATCGAACTTTAATGCAAGTTATTATCTGCATCGTTTTGACCAGTTTCGATTTATTTTACATTTTACAAGCACTCTATCTCACTATATCTCTTTTATTTCGAGCTTTTCAAACGAAATATTGTTCTTCTATTTTTCTTTTAACAAACTTGTGTAATATGTTTTCTCATTTATTTACAAATTTCATCTCCGATTTTTGTTTTATAAGATATTCCAATGAAATTATATACATTACACAAAACAATTTATTTTTTATCTTCAAAAATAATTATTGAAAATAATCACAAATATAGAATAATCAGAATGTTTTCAATATTTAATAATAAATTACTACATGTATTTTTTGAAGTTTTTTTGATTTGAAATAATCGTATTCTTTATTCATTATCTATAACAATATATATACATATCTTGTATCATGAATATTTATCAAAATGATTATACGGGATAGAACCTATCTGTTTTTAAGATTACATTCAAAAAACATTTGATTATATTTAAAAATATAATCAGTATAATATGCGTATATAAAATTATTTTTTAAATTTTTTTAGAAAATTATAAAATATAAGTCAATGTCGCTCTCTAGAAAAGTAATTGAATAAAATTAATTATTTATATATAAATCAATATCATCTTGATATAACATATATATCTGTTTTAATCCATTCCAAGATTATCAGACAAAGCTCCAGATTTTCAAAATTTATTATATTTTGATTTCAATATAATAAAAAGAAAAAAAAAAGTTAATTGGAAAAAAAAATAATGCTATGCAATTTTTGTGTCATCTACCGGAACGCATATGTTAAAATATGGTTTCATGCGAAATTGATTAAACAGAAATTGTGATTTTTATTATTACGACATTTATCATATTTCATAAATTTAATATAACGATATATTATATTACAACAATAAGTTTATGATATTTAATAATATATGAAAATCTTAATATATGTTGGCAGATAGTTAGCAATTATATGTTATTTCTATTTAGTTTTTTCTCTCTATTATTTCTAAATCAAAGTATCACATCAGATTGAAAATCTAGTAATTTTGAAGATAATTAAAATAATTAAAAATTCTTATTATTGGTATTACGAAATAATATTAAAAAAATGAAAAGAATATATAGTAAATTATTATATCTGAATTGTATAATATATTATTATTATATATAATATATATATATTATTATATATAATTATTAATTATATCTAATCCGAAAATATCAATTTGAAACTATTATTACTATTTTTAATTTTAGCCATTACAGTTAAGAACAGCAGAACAACTGGGAAAATAAAAAGAGGAAAAGAACAAATTATTTCAGGATTGTTAACTAAATTTCTTCATCAATACAATTATAATATATATATATATATATATATATATATATATATATATATATATTAATAACAACTTTAGATGAAAGAAAATATTAAAATATTTAAGACTGATTTGCAATAGAGATGAAGAAAAAATTGTACTATTTGAATGTCGATATAAATGAACGTATAAAAAACGTAAGAATATTATATTCTTATGTAAAACTCTCTAACAATTTATTTTCATTGTCTAATAAATTTCAATATTATACATATAATTAAATATGTAGACAAAACTTTATAAGAAATTTATTTATTTGAAATTCATCGAATCCCAAAAATAAAATAAAAAAATCATAAAAAGAAAGTGAATTCATAATTAAAAAATAAATATACTATCTAAATATTTTGTGAATATTAAATAATTTTTATGTCAGCGAAAGTTTTATCTTTATTTCAATAAATAATTAAATTTAACTTTTAATATAATAACTTAACACAATTGCAATATCTAAAATAAAAATTATCAAGAAGAAAAATAATAAAATTGTAAAAGTTATTAAAACTTTAATTTCAAATTATTAGTAAAATATATATTTAATAATATAAAGACATAATAATAAAAAAAGATATTGTGAAAATAAAATTATGAGATAGAAGTAAAATTTTTTAAAAAAATTTTTCTTTGTAGCATTTCCTAGGGAACAAAGAAGAAAATTATTTTAAGTTTTGAAATTAAAATAAAATAATATATAAATAATATACAAATATTTTTTTCATATAGAAATTTTAAAAATAAACATAATAGTTAAAGCATTTTTATAAAGATTAGATTTAGATTTTTGAAATTTGAACAATCAAATATTAAATTAATAATTTTGTTTATTAAAAAAATAAAAAAACAAATATTTAAAACAGAAATATTTTTTTGAAGTTAGAAAAAAATTACATCGCCAATAAATAAAAAAATATATTTGAATACTTTTATATAAAATTTTATACAAATCAATAATATAAATCAATAGAATATTATTCAAGTTAGAACGTATAACATTTCAGAAAATATATTTTTGATAAAAGTATAAAATATGAACGCAACAAAGAAAAATTTCGATTCTATAAACCAATCAATAAATACATTCGAATTCTTTACGAGCAATTATTATCATAAATTCAAAAAAAGAAAATGGTAATATAAAAAGAAAGGTGATATAAAAACGAAAAATTAAAAAAATATTATATGTATAAAAAGCAATATTAATAAGTTTCTATTGTGTTATAGCTACATACGGAAACGTAGATTTTTCTTTTTACATTTTTTAATAGAAACAGAAGACCAAAAAAGAATGAAAAAAACATGCAAAAAAAAAGAGAAAGAAAAATATAAAGGAATCACTGGAAGATAAAAAGAAGGGAAAAAGGCCAATAAAAAAAAAGCGAATGAAGAAAAGAAAGTGCAAAATAAAAATCCTTTTTAACGACGGTTTTTATATTGAATGCGAAAGCGTTCTTCGTAGAAAGATGGTTATTTAGATCAATCACGTACGCGAAAATAAATATCAAAGATGTATTCTTCACTCTCCTTCAGCCTAATATCACTATCTTTTTTTCTTTTTCGACGTCCTTCTCATCGTTTTTTTTTCTAACAACTTTTTCGCCTTTTTGTTTCCACTTATTTTATATTTCTTTTTCTTTCTCTCTCCTTTTTTTTCCTTTTCTTTCTTTCATCTTTCTTCCTCTCCCCTTCGATTATACATTTCCAACTACATGTTCGATAACTCTTTTTTTTTCGTTAGTCATGAATGCGCATATCCATATGCGCATTCTCACATTCATTTTTCAAATCTCTCGCACGACAGATGTATGCACTTAAGATACGTCATATCGAACCAGTGGTGAAAATTTTCACGGGGTTTATGGTTTCAACCCTAAAGCATAGCTGCCATTTGGATAAACGGTACTCTTCGAATATCGCTGAAAAGTCTGTTGAGCAAAAAATGCACTCTTAATTGCATGTCAAAGTCAAAGCAGGTGATCCTTTGGCTTTTACGTTTGTGTCGTGAGACGAGACGTACAGCCAGCTTTTTCCATCGTGACATACCCTTCATCCACTCTCTTTTACCATTTAATCATTTCTTTTTATGTTTTTATTCATTTCCTGTTCATTTCTTTTTTTTTTTTATATTTCTCTTTATTCTATCTCTATTTTATTCTATTTTTTTCCCACATTTTTATTTCTTTTTTCTATTTTTTTTTTTTTATTAATAAAATTGATTTATATTGTTCATTATGTGATTTATATGCTCAAGTATAATATATATATACGCGTTAGTACTGATATTCTTATACTTATTGTTGAGCCATCTTTTTTATCATCTTTATAAAAATACGATTATTTGTCTGCAAAGTTTTGATGTGTAATTTTATTCATAACTTATGATCACGAATTCTAATTTTATTTTCTATTTCTTTATGGAAGAGAATAGACGAAGGAGAAAGGAAATGTTTAATTTCTCTAAATTTATGGATTATTTCTTTATTTTTTCGTTTACTTTTTTTTCCGTTATAAAAATTTTTATTTCTCTTTAAACATTTATGAAGGATAGATTTTTATGAATAGAAAATGAATTAAAATTTTAATATAATTTATCAAAATTAATAAAAAGAAAATTAATTGTTAGAAGATAAATAAAATAATAAATAAAAATTCACTTTAAAATTTTTTTTATAGCAAATGAAATAAAATTCATTGTAATATAATATATGTAATATTTATATTTATATTATCGAAAGCAAAAGTTGGAAATTACTATTACATTAATTATTATTAAATAAAATAATAAATGATTTATACTATTCAGTTATTTATCCTCGGTAATCGTTTCAGTCAAGTATTGATAATTAATTATTAAAAGAATATTAAATATAACAATCCGATTGTGTAATATGTATTGTGAATATATCTACTATTATTCATAAGTATCAATTAAATTATTAAAATCGTTATATTAAATTTCTATGTAATTCTGTGTAATAATAATTTCTATGTAATAATAAATAAAGACATTCTTGAATGTCACTAAACATTTAATTTTATTTTATAGTGCCATTATGTTTCAATAAACAAAATCATATAAAAATTACTTTGTTATAAAAACTGAGATAATTTTTCTTTCGTCATTCAAAAAATTATCATAGATGATTAAATATACTAATATTAGAGACGCAAAAATTTATTCTTTAAAACTGTTTTTATTTCAAATTGGTATAACTATCCATTGCTAATATATTGTCGAGAATAGTGATTTTCGCTCTGTTTGTGTATATATGAATCTCTCACCTCTATTTCATAGTCTGACCTATCTCAAATTCGACAATTATTTGGTTGATCAATAACCAGTATTGAGTAAGCGGCTTTTCGCTATCGTATACATTTCTAAAAAAAAGAAATAGGTCACGATATATTCGAAAATTTTGCATTCATATTCGTGGTGACATTTTCGTATTTCATATTTCAAAAACCGTTAGATATTGGATTCAAATAAAAAGCATTTTAAAGAACATGATCTGCATTGTATTCTAGATAAAAATAAATAGAAAATTATATTATTATATATCACGAAGATTTTTATGTTAAAATTAAATTTATGTTGATATTTGATCTGAAAAATGGAAGATTAGTAATATATATAAAAAAAAAGAATAGATTAGATTTAACTATGATTATCTATTATTAATTTCCGAAATATTAAAAAAAAAATATCCGGACTATATCGAAAGTTGTATATCTATCTAGACATTACTAATAAATTGAATGTTGTTTATTGTTATGTTAATAATAAATGTTAATAATACATAATAGTAATTGTCATCTATATCTATTGGTTTCATAATTCATCAAATTTTATTTATAATCAAAATAATCACTCATTCTTAAAAAATTAAAAATATTTGATTTTATTAAATATCAAGTACGACATCAAGTACAATAAAATAATACAATAAAACAAACAGTAGATAAAAAGCATCAGACATGGCAATTGCTTTATTTTAAGCATATTTCGAATATAAGTGATTCCGAATTTGATCGGATAATGAGTATTGAAATCAATTAAAATTTTAAAAATCATTCCTATATCAGATTTTTTTTATTAATGACTAAATAAATTTTTGGAAACTAATAAATATTCAATGCTAAAATTTTATATTTAGAATTCAACTCTCTATTCTATCTAGGATTTCTTCAAATTTTATGCTAATCGATTATAGAAACTTTTCGAAACTTTATCTTTATAAATTTTGAACAACTTATTCGTAATTATGAAAGTTATTATTATAAAAGTCAAATATAGATAATGAAATTTTTATAATGAAATTTTATAAATAATTTGCTTTTTGAATAATTTATATTTTAGAAATTTTTTCCAGTTCGATAAATATTTGTTAAATATATTATATTAATTTTTTTAACTGATACAATAAGCAATGAATTATTTTTAAGTTTTTCTGTATTTTCTGTATTTTTCTATATGCAATTCCTTTTTCCATCTATCCAAAAGAAGATTTTTCTTTGTATCTGCTGCTGTGCTGTATCGCTTTTGATAACGCAAAACTTTATTCTTGCTCAGAGTACTAAACTTCCGAACATCCTTGTCACATTTTTTACATTTATTCGTAGATCTTTCTTTGCGAGTCATTTATCTATCTTTCTTTATTAATAAATTTCTATTAATTTTAATTATATTTTCACTAATACTAAATTAATGCGAAATTATATAATTGTTTTTTTATTTAAATATGAAAACTATTATTATAAAATAATTATTAAATCTTAAATGTTGCCTTGTTCTAAAATAATTATATTAAAATATATTAAAAACGTATTAAATTCAATTGGAACATATATGAAAATATATGCGAGGTTTTGAAAACTGTATTTAAAAATGTTTTAGTTGCATTTATTTTTAATTTTAGCTATTCAATTTAAATAATGAAGGAAAATTTTAAAATTGTCAATCATGAATTTTACTTTTATATAAATAATTAAGGTACTTAACTTTTGTGCTTATATATTTATAAAAAAGATTTTAATTAAATAATGATTATTATATTTAAAATACTACATGTGTTAATAAGCACATTTCAAAATTATTTATTGAATTTTATTATCTAAATTATATTTTAGTTTTTCTATGTTTTTTAATTACATATTTAAAATATTTCCATTAAAAATTGTTTATACTTGAAACAATTTATATTTTAAAATATATAATATATACAATATACAATATACAATAATATACAATATACAATAATACAAATGAAGTAATTATTATAATGAAATAATTATTATCTAAAAATAATGGAATTAAGTAGAAATTATATTTTATAAAAATGTTAATATTTCATTAATTAATATTTTTTTAATTTTTAAATTTTGTATATATAAAGAATAATATACTATCAATTTATTTCATTTTATATTTTTGTTGATTTTGTAATAAAATTTATCACGCACAATTTCAAAAAAAAATATAAATTTCTTTTATTATATTATTATATTATTATTATTAATTAAATCCAAATTTCAAAGAGTCGATTATTTAATAATAAATTGATTTATTATAAATATTAATGAATATATTATTTATACAAAGTTCAAATATAAATTGAATATAAATTAATATGAATTCAAAATATGAAATTGAAGAATAATTAGAAAATACTTAAAAGAGTTCATAAGTTCTGAATTTTGCAAGTTTCAATGATTGAACTAATTTAATAAATTTTAGAACTCAATATTTTAATATAATTGTTCCACAAATTCTATAATAATAATTCATATGTTCGAGTGATTCAAGAAATTTTAACTTTTTTTCGGTTCTCTTGCCATCTCTTCCATGCCCATTTTAGAGAATCATAGTCTCCAGAGGAATATATAATGACTGCAATGAATCTTTTAATTACGCAATATTTCCAAAAGAAAATCCTTTTCAGATTTAGACTGAAAAAAAGAATTATATGAAGAATTAATTATTTATTAAAAAATGGTCTGCAAATATTCATCAATTTAGTTTAGGTAATATATTAATAAATAATAAATATTCATTAATTTTAAAAATAGAATAAAAATATCATCTCAAATTTCAAATTCATGTTCACTTAAAATATTCTAACAAATATATAATATAAGTGTCTTATATATATATTTTTTTCAAAAACGACATTGTTTTCTTATAACGTAATCTTATAGTATTCCTATACTACTATTTGGTAAAATAATAAGCAATTATTTGCTAAAATATTTTAGCAATTATGGATAATTTATGATGCTTTTCAATCTATTTCCAATTCACAAAATTTATTTAAATTATATTTATTAATTTATCTTCATAATATGTAACTCAACACATATTAACTTTTATGATAAAAGAATGATTGAAAATTAACAATTGAAATGAAAATAAAACTAACTAATGTTTTTTATAAGAAATTCCCTGTTATTCTTCTTTTATGCATATTAAAAAATGTTTAAACGAAAATCAATATGATAAAAATAACTTTATTTCAATTATTCATAGATATGGTCATTCAACGAAAAAACAAAACAAAAATTTCAATGGTAATAGTAACAGCAATATTTCATAATATTTCACACAAATTGAATGTAAAAATACATTTCAATAATCATTTAGATATTTCTAACCTTTGATTATTCGAAAAAGATAATAAGTCTGATTTCAGATTAAATTTGAAAGTTAAAAAAAAAGGAAGAGAAAAAAGATGAAATATTACCTAAAGCAAAGTATAATAAATGAATAACAGATGTCTTCAACCTCTTTCCTTGATAATTTTCATTATTACATTTCGCCTGTTTACTAATGAAATTTTTTTCATTTTTCATTCTAATATTAAGATTTTCTTCAAGAAAATCCAGAATCTGGGAAATCTATAATTGGAAAAATAAAGAAAATAAGAGGATATAAAGGAAAAATGAAAATATCTAAAGTATACAAAAATATACATGTATTACATGTATATTTGATCATTATACGACAATCTATTATTTATAAAGGCTCAATTTTCATGAATTTATGATTGCTTGAAGTGTTTTCATTGTCAGAAATTGTGAAACTATTTCTTTTTAATTTGAACAATACATGAAATTTTTATTTATATATATTTTTTTTTATTTAAGAGCATCATAATTGAAATAATGTGAAAATAATTTTAAAATGTTTAAAAACATAACAATTTAAAAAACATAATAAATTTTTAAAATTATTTTTTATTTTAATTTTTTATATTTTTTATTTATTTTTACAATACTTTTAAAAATTTAAGAAACAGTTTTACGTGAGATAATGTTTTAATTGAAATTTGTATTTTGTGCAGTTTTAAAAGTATCTATCTAAAAGAATCTTTTTACCTTTGATATTTAATTTTCGATTTATCAGTCTCTCATCCGATACTGAGAAGTATCATTCCTTTTCTTAATCAATTAATATAAAAAATTGCTATTTAAATATCTTTTAAGTGTCTAAATATTTAGAGCACAAAATATTATTTATAATTTTATTTTCTTTATTATTTAAATAAATATATTATAAAATGAATAGTTTTTATATTTTTCTTAACTAAAAATAATATAATATAATATAATATATTCTCTTGATTATTGTACGTTTATATACAAAGCATAATATGAAATCGAATATTTTTATGATTGAGAATAAAATCTTAATCAAGAATATTAAGTTGATTTTTTTAACCATTTTCAAATTATTTTCCAATTTGAAATAACTAATCGACTTAAATTTTATTAAGGTCTAAAACATTATTTTTATATATATTTAAAAGAAATTTTATTTTTATTTTCTTTCATTTAATTTGTTAGTAGAAAAATTCACTTTTTGAGAAAAACGAAATTTATCGAAAATTTATCTAATTTATATGAATTTTCATGGAAATTGAATAATCAGCAGAGGATCATCAAATTAAAATATATTGACAGTCTATAAATAATCAAATTAATAAATTTTTAAATTTTCAAATGTATTTTTTTGAAAAATTAATTATGTTATTTTTAATTTTAGTTTCATTTTAAATTATACTATGTCTCTAATTTTATTTTTATTATGTATTTTAAATAATTTGAAAATAATAAAAAATTTTATTTTTAAGAAATTTCTATCCTAATTTTGTTTTTTTGTATTTATTAATTTAAAAAATTTTTTTTTTAAATATACCAATTTTGTTTGATAAAATAATAAAGCCATATTAATATAAAAAAAAAAAAAATAAAAATAATTGAATGATATTTTTAGATTATCATATTTATTTAAATTTAGCAATATTGAGTTTGTTTTAATACTTAATCCGATATTAATTCATAAATTTACATAAATTCTTTTTAATAAGAATAATATAAATAAACAAAAAAAATAATTATTAAAACTTTTTTTTATATAGCAATATTATTATCTGAATATTTTTTCTTTTATTTTTTCTCATAAATCTAATTATATAATAATAACATATTTTAAATTTTATTTATCAATTTTATTTGCAAAAATGTAATAATTTTGAATATAATTAATTAAAATATATAATAAAAATGGAAGAAATAAATATTAACAGATAAACTACAAAAGATGAAAACAAAATAATAAAAAATACAAAAAAATTATTGTACTTTTAAAATTATTTTTATATTATATTAATTATTTTTATATTATTATTTATATTACATTAATTATTTTTATATTATATTTTTTTAAATTATTTTTTTATTAGTTTTGTTAACATAAATTATCCATTTTAAAATACTTTGTTATATTTAAAAAGAATAATATATTTAATTTATTATCACAAAATATTATTTTTGTCAAAACAAAGAAATATCAAAAGGTTGTTCGTTTAGGAAATGACAAGTTTTTCTGAAATTCCCACGCGAACAAGTTTATCCCGAGATTCCAACAGAATTTTTTTTATTCGTTGCGCGCAATGCTTTATTTCTATACGAAAATGCGGTGTGGTATTCGACCCTACTATTGAGGTCATATGTATATAAATATGACTCCGAGATTAAAACCGAATATTTTCCTGGTTTTTCTACGCTCCGTTTCGTTAAATAACAAATTCAACTGCTGTTGCGAAGAAATTCTTGTTATCTTGTGCTTGTTTAATTCCATCGGATCTAAGCACAATAACAGTTTCAGATTAAAAGATGCAAAAGATTCTATTTCACTTATTTTGAATATTCCTGGTTATATCTATGTACTAAATATACTCTTTAAGATACATTCCTTTCGAATTATTTGGAACTAATTAAGAAAGAAAAGTTTTGTAAACATAATTTCTTTCAATTTACAAATTAAAAAAAAAATTCTGAGATATTTGAGAATTAAAATTAAATTAATTTTTTAATGCTATTTATTTATTTATTATTAATTTATTTATTAATATAAATTAATATATGATGTAATGCAAAATAAAAATAGTAAATAAAAAATTTTGAATATATTTTTAAATAAATTGAGATTGATAAGAGAAAATAAAGATTTTTGGAATAATTATATTTTTTTTAAAAAATTTTTTTTAAAAAAAATAAGAATCATAAGAAAAAACATCAAATGTTTAAGTCAATTTTAAGTTTAAATATTGTATAATACTCATTTCGAAAAAAAATTAAAATTAGCTTTGAATTAATATCTAATTCTTTTTTTTTTAATTGATTGTATATAATTTTTCTTATTTAAATAATGACTTCAAAATATTTTATTTTTCAATAAAGACTAAATTTGACAATTTTCTTTTAAATTACATCATATTATGTGTATTATATGTGTGTTTTTATGTATATTAAATATTACCAATTTTACAAATTAAATTACTTAATTTAAATCATTTATCTTATTTGAAATTGAATGAAAATGAAATTTAATTTATACAATAATACATCTTTGATTATTTTGCTTGATCGAAAATTATTTTATATATATAACTTTAACAAATAATATGATTTAAGCACTATTAAAATAATAAATATAAATATAAGTATATATATGTTACTTTAATTATTAAATGGATATGATGAAATAAAGTATATTTATCAATTTCCAAATTTTCAGACACAATTTTCAAACGACATAAAATTTCGTTAATATAGAATCAAATTATTCACGAGCAATTATATATAATAATGTGAGATTTATAACTTATTTATTCAGAGAAGTTATTTGTACGAAAATCTTTTTCCATTATTATTAATTGCTTCCATTAAGATTAAACAAAACATGATATTGCCTGAGAAGATTATTGTTTTTGAAAAGAGTTTAGGCAACATTTTCAATTATATATTTTTGATATACTTCAGCCTAACGGGAGTGCAACGTGATCTCAAGAATGATACATTTCAGATTCAACGATAACTAAACTTATCCTATTTCATTCGGGAAAATCTATAATAAACATAATTAATCCCTAATTATCTGTATTTTTGTGACATTGAATTTTGTTCGAAAAATTTTTCTTTAATTTTGGGATCGTAAGTCAGAATGCTGATCTTATAGATTATTATTCGTAATCCTCCTGAAGGCTTGAATTTCTGAGGGCACAAATTCATACTAAAAAATAAGAGAAGAGAATCTAATTAAATTTCCATTATGACATTATATTCTGCGGATATAATAACTAACAAATAAATAATTTGGTTTTACTGTGTATCAAACTTTAACCATCGCACACGATCATTGTGAGAAAGTCATATAGACATATATATAGCACTTGTAATACAGTCTATCATTTAAAAAATACATTATCGATTATAAATATTAGCATTCTATATACACATTCATTTTAATCGGAAGAATATTCGACACGTTATTTTACGAAGTTTATATATGAATATCAAATACAATAATTTGAAGGAAGTCACTTTAATGAATGAATTTAAACATGAAAATAATAAGAATATATTTCAGAAACAAGATCAAATAAGGCATATGTATATACACACATATGTATATATATATATATATATATATATATATATATATATATATATATATATATTGCTCATATGTAAATTCATCCATCAAAGAAAACGTATCAAATAAAATATGATTAATAAGATTAATTTTAATCAAATAAATAAATATATATAAATAAATTGAAAATTAACAATAAAGAAAATTTTATTTTGATCCTATAAAGCAAATTCACATATAATAAATATAACATATAATAAATTATTTATAAAAAAAAGAAATAATAAAAAAATGATTTATTAAAGAAATATGAAAAATAACATTAATAAAAATTAATAACATTAATAACATTAATAAAAGTTGTTTTATTTAATTAATATTTAATTAATAGAGGAATCAATCAGGAGAATAATAAAAAATAAATAAATATAATGATAATAATAAAAAATTGTGATGGCCTATTCCACATAAAAGAAAATGTATAAATAGTATGTTAATTTTCTTTTGCGATTAAAATAGTATTTTATTAAGATAAAAATAGTCTACTAAGTAATTATTACTATTATTATTAGTATTATTTTAAATAAGCTCATCCTAATATCAATTTAAAATACATATTCTAATTGTATTTAGAATTAATTTTATATAAATTGGATATTATAATCAAATATAGATATAAAGTAATTATATTATTTTACAATTATTTAAATGAATTAAAATTTTTTCAAGTTTTATTTTCAAGATTTTAAATAAGAATATAATCAAATAGAAAATTCTATATATATAATATATATTCTATGTATATAATTTATAATATAATTCTACAATTAAAGATAAATAAATAACATTTTGTTTAGAATCTCATTTTTACGAAAATATAATTTTAAAAACTAAACAAAAATTTATATTATATTTAATTGAGTTAATATTTAAATATGATATTTGAATTTGATTAAGTCAATTATTGTCTATTATTTTGTCTATTATTGAAGAATTAAGAAAAATGATAAACTTAAGATAAATGTATATAATTTTGATATTAAATTTAATTTTAATATTTAATTTCCAAAAGATTTTCTTTTTATTTATTTAAAAGTTTCTATTTTAAGCACGTTACAAGTAACAATAAATTTATAAATAAAAATTAATAAAAAAAAATAAAAAAAGAATTTAATTTTTTTTCGATTAATTTTTTCTTAAAAATCGAATTTAAAAATTGAATAAATACATATATAACTACATATAATTTACAAAATACATTGCAATTATCAATAAAAAAAATTCAAATTAGGTTTTTTTTCAAACAAAGAAAAAATAATTATATTATAAATTTTCGATTTGTTAATGTTTTCTATTTTGTATAATCTATATTCTTGTACAACATATATATGTATATTTAGCACGAATTATTAAATTCGAATTATAAATTATAAATTGTTTTATTATTATATTTATAATTGTTATATTATATTATATTATATTTTTTAAAAATAATATTTTAAATAAAAATTTTTTTCAATTTATTTTTTTATAAAATAATCACTTATATTCAAAAATTGTATTTTTTCAAATATAAAATAATAAATCTACTTATAATTAAGTAATTTTGCGCATATATATGAGCATATATCTTTTCAGATGTATCTTTTTTTGACGTATATTGGCTAATATCAGTAACATTTGAGATTTGAAATTTAATATCTCGACAATGGTTAGTGCAAAACAAACATATAGATAATATCTTAAAAACATTTTCTGTAAGACAATATAGAATAGATTTTAATTTAAAAATTTAAACATAATTATTTCAAGATTAAATAGATCTTATAATATATTATAATTTTTCTTGTAAATATATTTTTTCCTATTCCTATATTTTTTAAAAATATAGGAATAGGAAATAAATTTATACTTTTTCACATAAATTGTATACAATCATGTCTACATAATTTTTCGTTTATTAAATGATAAAGATATATTAATAAACAAAAAATTATGTAGATAATTAACATTTATGGAAAATTACAATATATATAATTATTAATAGAATTATTGAAATAAATTTCAGATTTCACTAATGTTTTGTTCGAAATTTTTATGCAACGTAAAATTTGATTAATGCATAGTAAATGAAAAATCTTATTTCGCTTGTAAAGTTGGATTGAAACTTGTTTCACGATTCATATATGTTTCGATGATTTTCCAGTTTGATTATAGCTTTCACTTTGTAATAGTACTGGATAAAGACATTTTAATTACACGACTTGAATTTAATCACATTCTGTTAAATAGTGACTAATGCATTAAATCGTAAATGACTAAATAAACGGTTGTTTGCCTATTTCTAAATAAGGTCATCATTCACGCAGGATTATTAATAAACATCGAAATAATAAGTTTATGTCAATTCGATTCTATTCATATGATCGTTAAAATTTAAAATGAATGATTCAAAGCTGATTTTTGCATAATTTGAATCAGATGTTTTTAGAAATATTTAATAAGTAGTAAATATATTAAATTTGATAGTTTAATAAAAGTTTAATTTCAGACACATAAAAAAAATTACTCTTATTATTTTATGGAAGAATTTTTTAAAATTTATTTTATTATTTTTTTTAAATTTGAAATAAAAAATTTGAAAGAAAAGAATTTATTAAAAATTTTCTTTTTATATTTTCACAAAAAATTTTATTTGTAATTAATCAAAATTGTGGGATAGATTATGATTGAAATTTAAAAAAAACTTTTCTTATGAATTCTATTTCTTCAATTTTCTAAGTAAAAATAGAAAAGTGATAATAATATACATATATGAGCTTGAAAATTTTTTCAAATTTATCTCAAATTATTTTTAGAATAATATAATCATTAATATAGTATAAGGTATTTCAAAATTAACGCAAGATTTGAATTTGCCGCCATTTTTACATTAAGTTGTTGGCAACTCTGAAAAAAGAACAGTTTGAAAGTTTAGGATTAGTAAAAATGAAGCGTTATACGATACAACTACGTGTCTTCATTATTGAAGAATATTTTAAAAATAATGATAGTTTGGCGCAGTTCGAAAATTTTATACAAAATATTCACACACATTTTCACCTCGATGGCTTTGTTAATCGCCAAAATTGCCGTGTTTAGGGTTCGGAGAACCCACATGTGATTAGTGAAAAACAAATGCATCCACAACGTATCACTGTTTGGTGCGGATTTTGGGCAGAAGGCATCATCGGATCATACTTTTTTTGAGAATGAGGCTGATCAAGCAGCAACTGTTAATGGTGCTCGATATCGCGATATAACACAATTTCTTTTTGCTGAAATTGGATGATATTGATGTGGCCAATATATGGTTTCAACGGTGCCATATGCCATACAGCTATTGAAACAATTCAATTACTGCATAAGACATTTCCTTCCACATTTCCTATACTCTCTCGTTTCGATGATCAGATTTTTTTTTTCGGCTCCCTAGATTATGTGATTTAATTACCATTAGATTTCTTCTTATGGGGTTATTTGAAATCAAAGGTTTATGTCAACAATCTCACAATCACATTACAAGAGGAAATTAAACGTTGCATTAATGAAATTCGTGGAGGCCATTTGCCCGATGTGTTATTCCATAAATAATATTCCCTATCCTATGTACTTTATAATTCACTTAAAAAATAATCTAAAAACTAAAAACTTTCTTTTATATTTAATTCAAATCTTGCGTTAATTTTGGGATACCCTTTACTTTAATAAGAAACTAAATTCAAATTTAATTAACTTTCAATTAGAATTAAAAGTGTCTTATTGAGATTAGAATTAATAATTATTGAAGTAATATAAAAAATAATTAATGTCTTTTAATAAATTAAAAATAATTAATATTTTTAATATTTTTGAAAAATTATAAAATCAAAAATTTTTTAAATTTTTTCTCTCTTTTATTTATTTATTTTCTCTTATATTTATTATTATTTAGCTTTATATATTATAAAGCTTTCTTTATTTATTATCTATTCAATCATTCGTTTTCAATTGTTTTTGTTTGCCAAATCCATATAATGACAAAATAATTTTTCTTTTTTAGTTTAATAATGGTTTTCGATTAAACAGGAGTCATTCATTAGTAAAAATATATTAGATTCTAATAGTTTTTGATTGATAAAATTAAATTTGGATTGATTACATACATAAAGTTGAATATTTAAAACTGATAATAATATTTAAAAAATTATTTTCCATTTAATAACATGTATAAAAAAAATCAATGAAATCTAATTTAATTTTATTAAAATAAAAAAATTTCTTATTGTTTTTATATTCAGAATCTAAATCTAATTATAAAAGTGTGTATGCCTAATACATTAATGAATAATTATTATTTTGTCGAACAATATTTACATACTCAACGAATAGTATTCATATACTCTTTTTTTGATTTAAAAAATATATAACGATTATATATAAATATATACTAATAAGAAATTTATTTATCAAACAAAAATTAAACAAAAATTAGATATTCCAAGTAAATCTTTCTATTATTATTGACTATTATATGATCTTGATCTATGATAATTTTACTATTATTAAATTATTGTTAAATTAACTGATTTTGAATATAATATAAAAAAGAATATTATTATTCGAGGGATTATTTATGATTATAAGATTGTAATAACTATTTATGTAAACTTTGAGTTAGCTGATGATGACTCTAATTGTTTTATAGCTAATATTTGATCGAATCCGGCAATAAAATACAATCTCTCTGGCATCTAACTATTTAGATTCTAACTATGATTTTAAAAACTGTCACGGTTCTTAGTTCTCTCTTAAATTAATTATAATTATCTTCAATGAAAATGAAAACTAAGAACAAGAATCAATAGTTGCATTGGAATACGATAGGAATTAGGATTCTTGCAATGGTTTATGGTTATCCATTGCAAGTTATTTGGAGCATAAGTTTAACTAATGAATTAGTGATAACTCATAAGTTAAATAATCGTTCTTATATCTTAGTCCTGAGTGACTATTAAGTGAAAGTTTGTAAAATGTAAGGGACCGTTCATAAATTACTGTCAAAAACCTATACTGTTAAAAATGCTGAAACTATTAAAAAATGAAATTCAAATTTTGGCCATTTTATAAACTCTTCAGTTTTTATTTTTATCCTTAATAGGCCTTTATTCTATATATTCATTTTGAAATCTTATTTCAACAAATTTGTAACATATGTTCTTCTTCTAAACATTATATAATTAATATAATTAATATATATATAATTAATTATATAATTATTTTCTCGTGTGAAAATATTGGGTTGGCAACTAAGTAATTGCGGATTTTTTTTAGAAAATCAAAGACAATTTTTTCATGGAACTAAATAACTTTATTTTGTAATGTGTTGCCCATTTTGATCAATGATCTTTTGCTATCTTTCAGGCAGCATCATAATCCCACGTTCATAAAACTTCTAGTTTTTATTAGCAAAAAACTGAATCAGGTACGATTTGATATCATCATCATTATTGAAATTTTTACCATTCAAGGAGTTTTGTAAAGATCGAAACAAAAAGTAATCAGATGGTGCAAGGTCAGGACTATATGGTGGATGTGGCAAAACATCCCAATCAAGCTCCAATAATTTTTGCCGAGTGACTAAAAATGTATGCGGCCTTGCATTGTCATGATGGAATACACCTTTTCGATTTGTCAATTCGGGCCGCTTTTCTTCAACTGCATTGTTTAATTTCGTTAGTTGTTCAATGTAGACAACAGAATTGATCGTTCGGTTGGAGAGGTAAGAGTTCGTGGTAAGAGTTCAAAATAGACAATTCCTTTGTAATCCCACTAAACTGATAACAAAACCTTCTTTTGATGAATACCAGCTTTTGATGTTGTTTGAGCTGGTTCACGTGGCCTGCTCCACGATCTTTTCCGCTTGATATTGTTGTAAACAACCCATTTTTCATCGCCAGTTATCAGTCGTTTTAAGAATGGATCATTTTCATTACGTTTCTTTAGCAAATCGCAACTGTTAATGCGTTGCGTTAAATGCTTTTCTTTCAGTTCATGAGGAACCCATGTATCGAGTTTTTGAATAAGTTGTTTTAAGTGGTTTTCAATGCATGTATGTGATACATGAAGGTTCTCTGCAATCTCACGAGTTGTACTATGACGATCCGAATCGATTATGAGTGATCATATCGATGAGTGAAATCCGCAATTACTTAGTTGCCAACCCAATATTTTAGATTATTGAATTGAAAATATTTTAGACTTAATAATTTTTTATTTATGTATTTCATATTTTTCTAATTTCGTTAAAAATGTCGTTTAATTTTTTAAAACTAAATTCCATTTTTATATTTATGATATTTATAAAAATATCAAAAATAATTTAATTGAGATGTTTTTTCAGATTGATCTCATGATTATTAAAACATTTTAAATATTTTAAAAAAGATATTAGCCAAATCAAAAATAAAATTCATATTTCATTGTAAGATATTTCTTCAAACAGGATACATTTTAATATTAAACGAATATCAATATCAAACGAATTAAATAATATTTATATTTGCTAAATTGAAACTCTAAGCAAGAAATAAATGAGACAAGATATTATTACTTGTATTTTATTTAGTAAATCTGTTTAGTTTTATTGATATTTGCGTGCTGAGTCTCGATTCTGATATATGGATATTTGCACGTGTAACTGTTTTCATAAAATTTCATAAAATGTATGAGTTTAAAGAATTTATTTCGCTTGTACAATTATGTTTTCATTGAGAATCAAACGATTTTTTAAATTTCGAATTTTAATCTTGAATTTTCTTATCTAAAAGAATAATTATTGGTACTTTTAAAATTTTTTGTTTTTTACTCTTTTATTTTTTTTGTGCACTGAATTAAGAAAAAAGGAACAGAGAATTTGAATGGAAACTAATGGAAACTCTTTGGACTTTATCAATGTTGAAAATTAGACGGATATACTTTTAGGAATAAATTGAAAGTCATCTGAAAAAAAATTTAAGAAATGGATTTTCTCAAAAATAGCAAAATTATCAACTGTGTCATAAATTTGATGTAGCAATATTTATAACATATAGCTTTCAATATAATCAATAATGTGTTACAAAATATAAAAATAATTGTATTTCAAAAATATTCGTGGTTGATAAAATATATGATTAAACTTATGCATGTTCTTCATTTAACATAAATTAAAATTAATTTTTGTATCTATTTTAATTTTTTAAAGTCGAAAATCTCACAAATATATTAGCACTGTAGATATTTAGAAAATAAAAAACTTTTGATTTATATATATTTATATTAAAAGAAATATGAATTTTCATTTTAAAAATATTTAGATATCTGTAAATAACTTAAATTAAAAAAATTAAAATAACAACTTTTTATAAAAATTTATAATAAAATTTCGATTAACTAAAATAATTAATGTTAAGAAAATTGGATAATTGAATTTTTCAGATAATCAAATAATTGGAATTATGATTGCATTTTATATAAAAATTAATAATTTATTATATTTTTATATATATTTCTTAACTATTTGTGTTTTCAATGGGTGGTAAGATTTTGAAAGATAGAATTATTTTCAATATATGCATTTATAATATTATTTGACTATAAATTATATTCATATGATTCAGCTTTCATATATTTTATAAATAATAAATAAGATAAAAAAAGAAAAGAAAAATTCAAATAATATGAAATATATCTCAAATGTTGTCTTATTTTTTTTTTTTGAAAATAGTTTTATTTTTGTTTTCCATGTTACACGATCGTTTACATGTTTCGTTTATTCAATTACTCGCAATTATTTTCCTCAATTTTTGAAACAAGCATAGATACATGGTTCCAATGTTACTGTCTTTCGTCTGATTAATGATATTTCGGATCAATAATTCATAGAGTCTTCAGATAAGGATTCCGAGATAGTTTCAACAGTCAATATTTTGTCGGTATCCGTCGTTATCGGTGATTTCGAAGTTGTTACGGAATATTCATTTATTCATTTTATAGAAGATTTTTTTTTCGTACAATTGAAATGAATCGTAATAATATTTAAATATTTATGATAAAAAGTTTTTGATAAACACTATTAATTGAATTGAAAATTTCATATTGTCGTGCATGTGAAGAATTGACAAAAAAAGAGTGTAAATATATGCATTATAAATATAATTATAATAATTATAGTGATTTTATAATGTAATTTATAAAAAATATAAATTATGAAAAAATTCTTAGAAAAATGAAATAACAATTGAAATAGAAAAAAATAATAAAAATCAGAGAAATAATAATCATTTAATTAAAATAATTTAATAAAGATTCTAATTTGCAGAATTAGATTCTCATTATCAAGTTGAGAGATATTGTTCGAATTTAGAGGATTTGGATGGTATACACTAAAGCATTCAATATTTGCAAATCCCACTAATAGATACCACGATGCAAACGTATCTAGCGAAGAGGAAATTTCCATTCAAATTAGATACCGATTGAGAAGCCAATAAAATTTAACCCAAATTAACCATACATAAAATGATATCAAATCATAATACTTATAATAATATATGTAATTTAAAAATAGTTATAATAATCATAATTTAAGATGATAACTAAAAATTATTTATTAGAAATAAACAATAATAATAACAATAATATATGAAATTATGTTACTATTATTTTATATATATATGATATATATATATATATATATATATATATATATATATATATATATATATATAATGTAAATATATAAAGATATATGCAATCATTTATATTAAATTGTGAATATTAATACATATAAAATATATAAAAAGCATATGGAAATATACATGAAGAATAAAAAATTTAATCATATGTAATATAATTTAAATCAATATATATTTATAAATTTTATTTTAAATAACAATTTATTTATTTATAATTTTAAAATATAACTATTGTTATTCATCAGTTGATATTAATATTTATATAAAAAAATAATAAAAAATATAATAATATATATTTTAATTGATAATTTTTTATAGATTGACTTTTTAGATTATAAAGATTATTGAATTATTGAAATATTGAAGATTATTGATTATGAATATATTAAAAATAGATATATTATCTTTTTTTTTAAATATATATATTAATCGATGTAGTTCGTTATTTTCTAAAAAAAAAAAATATTAAGCTATTTACGTAGAGAAAACCTTTAATTTAATAGATATTGTAACTTTCATTAAAACTAAAACTCATGTGAAATAGCATGCACGAATAATAAAATACCAATGATTAATTGATTTAAAATTTAAAAGTGATGATAGAAAATTGGAGATAAAAATATAAAAATATATTAAATTTTAACTTTTATTATAATATTTATAATTTCCAATATATTGATAAAAATCTTTCAATATTATATTTTAGTACTCACACTTTAATACTAAATATCACACTTTAATACTAGAAACTCATTAAATAAGTTTAAACATTACTAATATAAATATTTTCGTTATTATTGATGATACAATAACGATATTAACTTCAGTTCTTATTGAATGCATCTATTTATATATACATTTAGCATGATGGCGGCCAGAAAAATATATAACGGATAAAATTAATATTTATTACATATCATTAATATGAAAATAATTTCGGAATCATTAAACTGTTCATTTTCATTTTTATACTTTTAAAAATCATTTGAAGATCTATACACAATTTTGGATTTTCTTTAAAGCGCAAAAGATTATTATCGAACCAATAAATTAAATTTTTAATTAAATTTAAATTTTTATTTAAAAGAAATTATTAAAAAAAATAACAAATTTTTTAATCAAAATAATTTAAAATATTTATAATAAAAAAATAAAATAAAAATCAAGTATCTTACAATAAATTACAGAGATAAACTGAAAAGAAAGAATTGAAAAATATCAGTAAAATTATAAAAAGAAATCATTTTATTAAAATCATTATATTTTTATTTATTTTTAAATATTATTAAATATATTATAGTTAAAAGAATTCTTTTTTCGAGAAATTCTTGAAAATCTTCAATGCTAAAAAAAAAAATGATATTGATACAAAAAATATTTGAAAAATACAATTAAAGAAAAATCTGCAATAATACGAACATTAATATTAACTAACTATTAAGGAGACAACAATTATTTACATATGATAATATATTTTACGAAAAAACTTATAAATTTTTTGTAAGTTTTATTAAAATTGAAAAAAGAAATTATTAACTATTTAATTTGAGACATACATAATTTACACATAATTTTCCGATATTCGGAAATTGAGTTCGATTCGCTTACTTAAATCGAGCTTAATTTTTCTGACTTTTTTCTTCTTCTTTCTTTTTTGTTAATATAAAAAGAAAAATGAATACTATATATTGAACATCTTTATGAAAGATATATGGAATATTCAATAATGTAAATAAATATATATATCATTCAACAATTTTTTTAACAGACTCAGAAATGTATTTTATTTTACAAACATGAAAATTTTCATTTTTTTAAATATTAATACAATTACAATTCATATGAATTCTACTTATACATAAAATTATAATACAAAATTTCTTTTCATTTTTTTCTTCTCTTCTTTCTCTTTTTCTGACTAATGTTTAAAAGATCGGAAGTTAGAGAATTTATTTACAAATATAATAATATATATTATAATCTTTTATCTTTTTTCTTTTTCGTTTAGTATATATCTGATTTCGATAATTTTTGAAGAATAAAATTCAATTAATAATTATAACGAAAACTCTATAATATATATTCTATTTGTTTCTAAATGTATAAATGAATATTTTTTCTTTATTCAAAATAAATTTTTCGAGTCAACAGTAGAATTACATGTCTATCATATACTATATTTAAATAAATATACATATTGTACAAAAATGATTAAAATTAAGATAATATATTATGAAAAGTATTATGAAAATAATTTTATTTACATATATAATTTTACTATTGTTTGAAATTAATTCTATAATTTTATAATTATTATAATTTTTCTAAAAAATGCATTTTTTACAATTACAAAATCAGTTAATTTGAATCAATTTTTTATTAACTTTAGTGTTAATTTTTCGAAAAATTAACTGGTATGTGTAAAAAAAATATATGACAAATTAGATTTGATTAATCACGAATATTGATGCATATAATTTGAATTTTTATTTGATTGATTATTTTTTATATAATTTACAGAATAATAATACAGTAAAAATAACAATTATTTTATCGATAAAATCAAATACTAAATTTTTTGGTTGTTTCATTCATCATTGATTAAAATAATGATAAAATAAAGATAGAAATAATTAAATAATTTTTCAAATTTTAATTCATATATCTATCTTGATATTATTCAATAAAATTATTTCATGATCAGAAATAATCGCAGGAGAAATATATACAAATTTAATTTTGAAAATTTTATTAAATTTAAATTTGAAATATTAATCTAAATAGAAATTCAGGAATGATTGATTTTATCCAAAATAATTGTATTTTATGACATATAAACAATATTTTTTATTTATAATTAAATGTGAAGACAAAAATGACTATAGAAAAAATTTTCAAAATATTATCAAGACATATTGTTAATAAATATTATTATATTACTTACCGATTATCATATAAATTATAACAACTGTAATATAAAATAATTGAATATAAAATTAGAACATTTAAGGATATAATAAAATAAAATCTATAATTATTTAAAATATACATTATGTATAATAAAACATTATTAATGAACACATCAATATGGTAGAAAATAGTTATAAAATATTTGTGATTTTTTGAATTAATATTAATTATAATGATATACAGTTTTGTATAGATTTTTCCTACAATAATTTGTTTCTAATATTGTTGCAAAAATACAATTCGTTTTTCCAACAAAGATGTAATAACTTTCTAAATATATTCATAATTCTATACGTATTTCGATATTAAATATTGTCACAACTTTTATATATATTAAATATATATATTGTATATATATTTTATATATATTTATATATATTAAAATAATAATATATAATCAATATATTCATTCTTTATCTTTTCTGTTTTTTCGCATATTTCATTATATTTTCATGATGAAATATATAACATCTTAATTGTTGTATTGATATATATCGCATTTAAAATTGTATAAATCTTATTCATTTAAATAATATATTATAATTTATATATAATTTGATACAAACGAAGAGTAACAAATATAGTTTATAATATGACTCAATTGTAAAGAACATAGCAGATCGCAATATAGGTGATTAGTTTTATATGTTGAATTTGTTTTAATTGGTTTCTTTTTTTTATTTAAGTCAGTTAATTAATCATCTATCATTATCACGATCTGGTGATAATTATATTCTTATTCTAATACGATTAAATTTTGAAGATTATTTACAATGCCATAACAAAACAGATATTTTCTTTTCTTTTCCTCCTATTTTGTAAGTTTTATCTATATATATATATACATATATATCATTTTTTAAATCACGTTCATGTTCACGCTAATCATGATAAACTAGAATTTCATTACGAATATAAATAACATTTTAAATAGTGCATTATAATATATCTTTGTACATTATTATTAGTATCAATATATTAAAATGTTCATATATGTGTATATAAATATTCAAATATATGCATGTATATATATATAAAATCATAAACAGAAATTTCCAGCATAAACAATAAACATATCTTATATACACACATCTTATATACATCGATCTTCAATATTTAATAAATATGTTAAGAAACAACATTTAATATGGGCACATTGTATCTGTTGATAAATATCTTAGGCGCGATACTGATAATAGATCAGAATGATGGATCTTTACATATGTATCTTACATATGTTCGTCGATTGTTTTAGACATTGACCTGAAATCAAATGTTTCATAATGAATTTAGAATTACTGAAAAGTAATTAGAAAAAATCTAAACTAGAAAAGTAAACTTATTTTTATAATTTTAGTTTAGTTATAATTATAGTTTTAAATAAAAATTGTATTTAGTTACAGTTTTAAATAAAAAAGAAAAGTATATTTAATTTATTCTGCAATCATATTTCAATAATAAATAAATCTATATAATAATATTCAATAATTCAATAATATATAAATCTATAATATTATTATTATTATATTTTTATTATATTCTTATATGCTATATATTTAACTGTGAGATAACTTTTACTGTGAATATGTGAATGAGAAAGATAAATAGTAGGAAAATTAAAGCATGAATGATTCTTAACATAAATATGAATGAAAAAGAACATAATTGAATATATTTATATTGTATACGTGTATAAGAGTATAACATAAAACTAAATATATATATTGAAAATTTTTTTATCAAATTTATTAATAACATTAAAAATTAAATACAAATCAATTCTTTTATTATTAATTTATTACAATAACAACTTTTTTCGAAAATTAAATACAGGTAACACACAGATTTATATTCTTTATTCAACTTATTCTAATATTTATAATAATATTTTTTCATGTTTTTTTCTCTATTTTATATTTATTTATTTTTTTTGTTCAATTTTACTTTATTATAGTTTGCTATTTCTTTTTATTCATTAAACATAATTTTTTCATCTTGAAAAATTAATTTTATTCACATTTTAATTTAAAATATTTCATTTAATTTCAAATTTTTAAAATTATAACAATCAAAATTAAATGTAATAAAAAAATTGTAATAGCCAATTCATAAATAACTCTCTTTCATTTTTGTTTTTCTAAATTTTTAGTATATGAACTACTGATATATATGAACTGATTTTTCTTTTCATATATATGCATACATGCATATCTATGATTTGAGTTAAAATATAAGTTAAATTAAAATCTAAGTAAATATTTCATTCTAAAAGTATGTTTTGATATTCATAATATAATATTTATGGAGAATATATCTATACGATGATGAAGATTTTGATTTATGACATAATGATTCAATTTTTTTAAAAAATTAAATTTAACAATTTAAAATCCTTAAAGATTTTTTATTCAAATTATTGCAAAATTTCGAAAAAAATTAGTTAGTATATTTGTATTACAATATTTCTTTATGTTAAAAAATATCTATTTTGCCAAAGTATAATAAAGTATATATGATTATACAAAATTATTAGGATAAATATTTTGAATAGAAATTAAAACAAATCTGAGTGAATAAAAGACAAAATTATATATATATATATATATATATATATATATATATATATATATATATATATATTATATATAATATTATATATTATATATATTATAAATATTATATATATTATATTATATATATTATATATTAGTAAAATTTCTTATGTTATATATTACTTTCATTTTTTATGCGTTTTTATCAACTTTGCATAATTCAAATATGAAGAAAAAAAAAGCAAATTAAGAAGAAAATTATTTAACATTTAAGATATAGGTGAAAAATATTTTTATTTTAGAGAAGATTTTTAAAGCAAAAGAAGTTTTGTTATATTATATGTAAATTTATTAATTTTTTCGATAATCACTTACTTTAAAAGACATCACGCCGATAATTAAAATATATCGTCAATATATTGTGAAAATCATCTGAACAATTTTTTCTTGTACATATAACGAACAAATTTTTTTAATTTTTAAAATATTCGCAAAATGTTTACCATGTTTATATATACCATGTTTATTACATATATTATGTAATATTAAAAAAAAAAATTCCCAATTCGAAAATTCAAAAAATTTTTAAGATATGTATATATATATATATATATGTATATATATATGTATATTTATATATAGATATATACATATTATATAATTTTTTTTTTTTTAACTGTTCAAATTTATTCTAAAAAAGCAAAATTGATTTATTGGTGAAAATTCGGCTATTTTTCAATACTATACGATTATGACTATATATTATGATTATATATTATGACTAGACCATAGAAGATAAAAAACAATTTTTTCAAATAAAATAATAAGTTTATAATACTTATAGTAGTAACATATATTATATATATATATATATATATATATATATATATATATATATATATATATATATACTATAATACTTAGCATATAAATATAAGCTTTATTCTATTACTATATTTTTCAAAATAATCTAAAAGAATTTTTGGATCTCATTATTCATATAATAGAATACATATATATTGTACAATGAAAAATTTTTTTTTAAATGAAGAAAACTATATTTTGTCATATCTTTATTAAAATTTTTTATTTTTAATATGATTATTAAATTTTTTTTTTTTCACGAAACGAATGAGATGAAATTATATAGAGGTTTAATAAGTAATTCGACAGCTAGATAATTTTAAAAATATATAGAATATATAGATTATTTTTCATGAAATAATGAAATTCTTCAAAAAAATATTTAAAACATATATTTGAAACAAATATATTTCATATATTTTAAGTAATATTTAAAATAAATATTTAAAAATTTTATTATATACATTATATAACAATATGATTATCGCATGACAACGAAGCAGATATAAATCTTATTATGAAAAAGTAAAACTTACTGGATTTTCATCAATATATCTACTTCTATACTTTTATATTATTTTTATATTATTATTATAAAAAAATATCATTCATTATCATAATATTTTGATGATTTGAAAGTTGATTATATATAAAAAATTGTAATTTAATGATTTTATTTTATTAATCAATATCGTAATGATATAATTACAAGATCGGAAAATTTCCGTACAAAATATTTCATATACGGAAATTATATCATTGTGAATATTTCAATATGTTGATTAATATTAATCAACAATCAATTCAAACGCTCTGAGATACCATATTTAACAAATATATCTTTGTTAAATATATCTTTGTCAAAATTTCTTTGATTAATTTTCCAGATATAAAAAATATTATGTAAATATTCATAATATAAAGCAAAGATTCTTATATATGTTAACCATGTGTTAAAATTATCTCAGTATTTCCTTAGAAAAATAAAAAATAAAGAAGCAAGTTTACCTGTTGTTATAACTATACCATATAATATAATATCATTACAAAGAATATAATATGACTATATGAAGTAACAGCTAAAAATTGTATAGCTACAATATTTTTTGTTCTTTTTGCAGCTAAAAAATAATCGGAATGTAATTCTAGATTAAATCTGCTCATTATTAAATATATTCTTTATTTCAATACTTTTAATATGAGATTCTATGTTATTAACAAAATTCGAACTAATTTCATTTAATTGTATGATTCATATAATTGTATTTCATATAATTCTATGTGATATCATATAAAATAATAAGATAATAAGCTAATTAATTTATTTACTTTTCTGGATTTGGATTATTTTATAAGTTAACATTGAAAATTCGATGTCAAGATGCTTTAAAATTTTCCAAACTTATTTCTTTAATAATTTCTAACATTCATCTTCGAAATCAATGAATAATCACATAAACATCAAATTTAATAAACAATCGAAAATTTATTCCATATTCCTCTTCTATTCAATGTTTTTTCTCATATATTTAAATGAATAAAAGAATTATGTGTAATAAATATATAAAAATTTTTATAATTATATAATTATAAAAATACATATGTGTCTTATCCATATAATTGTCATGAAAATGAAACTTTTCGAAATTTATAGCTCACAGATTCTAGCAAAAGTCCTTTCACCATTCTTCCAAAATATATTCTTAAACTATAAAACAGTATTGGTTTTATAATATATTTTATAATAAAGTCATTATTTTTTTGTTTTGGCATTCTTCTTTTTCAATTTCTATTGCTTCCAAAAAATCTTCATATGTAGAATATCAACATATATTATTTAAAAATTTTATAAAATGTAATTTAAATAGTATTAAAAACTTTAATACAACATCAGTTTTCATTGAAAACAAAGTATCATCTTGTGATTTAATCATATTCTTTATTATATTATATAACTCCATTTCTTTTACATTAATTATTATTCTTAATTTCAAATCTAATCATAAATAAAAATAAAAATAATATTTATATAAGGATTATGTGAATCATTCTTATTTTTATTATAGAATTAACATATATTTATTATTGATATTTATAGTAAAATGTAAAAAAATATTTTTTAATTAATAAGTCTTTACTCTTAAATCAAAATCTTTAATACTATTGATAAAGACGAATAAGTTATTCATTTATTTTATTATTAGATGTAGCAAAAATAGAACTGAATTTTTTTTTATCTTGTGTTATACATTCAAAATTTTTTATTACATGTATAACATTCAAAATTTTTTATTACATGTATAACATTCAAAATTTTTTATTACATGTATAACATTCAAAATTTTTTATTACATATATAACATATTATATAAGTATAATACAGAAGTTCTTCTAAGTTGTCATAGAAAATATAATAATACAATAAAGCTTATATTTGTAATATCTAAATAATATATGTATAAATCTATTTTTCAATTTTAAGTTATTTTATTAATTTATATTTTTATTTATAAAATACGTAATTGAAATTATTTAAAAAAAATCATTTAAAAAATTTGAATATCTTTTTATTTATAGTATTCTAAATACTGTCAAAAACTTATATAGTTTTAATTATTTAATTAATATTTATTTAATAACTAATAATTTCTTTTTTACAAATATTTCGAAAACTATAAAAGATCTCCGATTAAATTATAAATAAAAAAAAAATATCCTTGACAACAAATCAAAATCAATATTAATGATGAATAATAATTTTAAAATAAATAATTTATTATTTTTTCTTTTCATTAATTATTTTGAAATTTTAAAAAATTTTTTTGAAAATCATTTAAAATATTCTTAGAGCTTGCATATTAAAATTAAAATAACGAAGTTGATGAATCATTAAGAAAATATAAAAAATTAAAGAGAAGCTATTTAGATTACGTGTCCTTAGATTTAGGAAAATTATAACTTTTTGATGTCTTAATCAAAGTTTATAAATTAATTTATAATATTATTTATAATATATATAAAATTTCGCTTAGATAAAATTAATATAAAACACATTTGCAGAAAAAACAGTTTTAAAATAAGTTTCAAAATAAGTTTTAATTTAAAATAATTTTATCCTGGAAAATACTATATTAATTTACTTACCTAATAATTAAACAATTAATTGAATATGTTGATTAGTGCCATCTTAATTGACGATTGAACAGCAAAATTTCCTGCAATCAAGTTATAATCCATACCATAAGATAGTATACAAATCGACTGAAAAATATGATATATAAGACTGCAAATTTTTTTTTTTCGACAAAGTAATAATTTAAAGAATTTAATACAATATTTATTCTATTAGTTATTTAATTTTTTAAAAAAATTAAGAATCACTTTACTTGAATTGTATTTTTTATCACTTTGTTGAATATCAAACTCTGATAAAATTATGTATCTTTCAATAATTTTTTCTAATTTTAATTTTGGATAAGAAAAAATTTGGTATTAAATCAGGAAAATGTAAAAATTAAGATAGAAATTATTTTTTTAACTAAAAAATATAGAATTATAAATTGATGATTGATTATACAATACTTTTGTACTTATCAATAGAAATAAAAATTATTTTCAATATGTAATAATTATTTTTAAAAATAATAATTAATTTCAGTAAAAGCGCTATAATTGTTTCCAATTATTTGTTATTATTAATTGTATGTTAATTATTAATTGTTTTCAGTATAATAGTATAATTAGAAATTTTCGTTTAACATCTTTATTTAAATATATATGTTATCATTGATTTTAAATAATGATTTTTAAATTATATTTATTTAATAAATTTTTTTGTAATTATTTTAAATAGATGTATTAATATCTTTATTTGAATTTACTTAATGTTTTATACATTAACGAGATTTATTGTAGATTTTTATTTAGACTTTTCTAATTTACTGCATATCACGAGTAATTATAAATCCTTTATCGTTATATAAATTACTAAAAGAAAACCACAATAAATTTAATTTTTATTTCTCTGATTAATTATAATAAATTATCTATCCAAGAATGATTTTAAAAAAATACTAAAATGAAACATTTAAAATTAACAAGCAAATTTATTTACATTATAAAAACAAATAATTTAGTCATATAAATATTTCAAAGCAAATCGAATCCATTTTTATTTAAAAAATTAATATCAATTGATTTCTCAAAAGAATAAAACATCATTAATTCATCATTTTAAATATAACTTTTCTTTTTCTTTTTTCTTTATTAACAAACTTTGTATCATTTCTTTTTTTTTTTTTTTAGCTCTTATAATAGCGATATGAAGATATCAAGGTTAAAACGCTTTTTGTAAGCATGCAGAGGAAGATAAGGAATAATACAGAGGTAAAGAGACAAAGATAGACAGGATAGATTAAAATACGTTTACACTAACCAGGATAGTAGACAATTTCGTGAGAAACGTTGTAGTTCACCTTTGGTATACCAAGCAAGCATTTGACAGTCGCTGCTTCCGGCAAATCTTCGTCCAATAAGGCCGTTCGTGATAAGATATCGTATAGTCCATCGGCACGCAGCATAATAGTGGGCTTCGCTGTTTGCTTTTCTAGAACACCTCTACAATAGAAGTGACATTTGCAAAATTATCATGATTGTTGAAACTCGAAATGTCGACTAATTAAGCCTTAGTATATTAATATTATTACAAAAATATATTTTTATTATTATTGTATATTTGTTTGTTGTATTTTAGACTTTTAAATAAACTAAGTATTTCAAGATAGAATTAATATTGATTTAGTAGAATAAATTTGAATAAAAAAGATTTTAATTGCGTGCAATTGCAAAAAATATATAAATAGCAAAAAGAAACATAGAATGTAAAAACAAAGTATAGAAAAATTTATATAAATCCATATGAAATTACAATTTCCATAATCCAATATATCAATGACATAATTTAATTTTATTTTTTAGAAAATTTTCGTTATTGAATAAAAAAAAATTCAAGAAACAAATTTTAAATGATTTTAATTTGAAAAAAATTCAAAATTTGAAAAATCGTAATTTTGAACTTTCTTAAATTTCAAATTATATTTTTTCTTCTTTTTTTTTTTAATTAAAATTTGAAATGATTAAATTTGAGAATAGAAATATTTCACATAATATTTTTAATTTTTAATCAAATTTCAAATATTCAAATAAATTTTAAATAGATAAAAATAGATAAATTTTGAATATGTTATTGATTTGCTACAATAACACAAAAGTCATTATTTTAGAAAAAATTCAACATTTCCATCATATAAGGATACATAAACATATCATGTTAAAAATTTTTTAAACTTGAGTACTTAAAAAGTACTTATAGAATTCTATCAATAAAAAGAATAGTTATTTTTATATTAAAAATTGAAAAAAATTTTTAAATTTTGATCAATATAGAATACTAAATTATTAATGGAGTATTTTTAAATCAAATTAAATCGATTCTAAATTGAATTAAAGAACTTTAGTTTAAAACTTAAAACTTTTGTTCATAATTCAATATGTTTTAGAATTCGTGAAATATGCAATAATATATACAATAAAATATATACAAATAATAAATCTAAAAAATTTATATTTTTTTATATTTAAATGAATTTCAAAAATTAAAAGAATTTCAGAAGTCTATAAGATCTTATCTAATAAAATAATTAATTTTTTTTTTACAAAAAATCATTTCGACTTTATTAACAAGTTATTAACGAAAAACATTCAGGCTAATCAGATAGATCTATCGTGTTGTAGCAGTAGCATTGCATATGTATCGTTAGCTATCATTAATCAGGGTCAACTTGAACATGCTCGAAACATCTGTTGAATTTAATTTTTGCGATAGGACTCTTTGTTGCGGCCAATATTCTTTGCTAATATCTTTTCGTTAATGAACTCTAAATAATTTTCGCAAAAGAAAAAGTTGCTTAAAATTATTTTAAAAATTACTAGTTAACTCTTATTGATCGATTTTTAAAAATATTTATATAATGTTTATATTTTGTTTATATATTGAAAACAAGACTTAATTAAAATTTTTGAAATGATAAAAGATCTAAAAATAATTGAAAAATAAAGTATTTTATTATAATGCTTGATTGAAAGATTAGAAAGCTTGTTGGAATATACTTACTCGATGATTATATCTAAAATAGGTTGGGGATATAGTCCTTCTGCTACACATGTTATCTCCACTCTATCCTTATCGTCTATAGTTTTCTTCGTATGTACAATATCAAATTTGTCCTCCGTTGCTGAAACAAATAAATTTTACTTTATGTAACATTATATTGAAATATATGATATTTTATTTAAAATTTACAATTAATAATCATTGTATATATATATATAATATTCTTAATCATGAAATTATGATTTTTTATTTTAAAAAATAAATATAAAATTGTTTTATTAATTTTTATGTTATGTTATATTATATTATAACGTTTTCTTTTTTATGAAGATAATAAAGACGATTATATGATTCATTTAAATATTTTAGATAATTTAGTCTACAATAAAAGCAATTTTTAAAAATAATTATATCATAGATAATTCATAATAGTTTAAATTAAGTTAAGTTAGATTAAATTTAATTTAGTTAGATTAAGTAGAATGTATAGAATTAATTATGTATAATTTATATTCTGTATTTAATATTTAAAAATTAATATTCAAAAATTAAATTTAAAGAGAAAAAATTTTAAATTTAAGTAATAGAAATGAAGCAAGCATAGATTTTTTTAAATTATTATGAATTAAAATGAAATATTATCTATAAAATATATAATATTTACAGTATTTTATATTTAACGAATAATATTTAAAAAAAAATTTTAAACATGTAACTGAAATTTCATAATTATTCTAAAAAATCATCTAAAAATCAAAAATATACATTTTTTTATATTAGATAGAAAACAATATAAATTGAAGTATTCTTAAAATATTTTTTTTCTATTATGTTTAATATACGGCATCTATATTATAATGATCCTCTAAAAATAAAGCTTTTAAAATGAATTCAATGATTTCTTTAATTGTAGCACTGTTGCTGTTTTTTATTTTTAACTTTTATTTATCTTTTCTAAATTAGTTTTATATATTAGTCATTTTATAAATTAGTCATAAAACAAATTTGATTCTTTATAAATGACAAAGTTTAATAATGAATTTTATATTTATATATAAGTTTAATAATTTTTGTATTTCGGATTGCATATTATTCAAAATTGAAAGCAAATTTGCTATTACTATAAAACCAATTGTGAAATTTTATCCATTCCATTTTTTTAAATGAATTTACATTCTCTAAATTATATTCTATTTTATTATAACTTTTATTCAATCATATTTATATTATATATAATTTATATAATTTATATTATATTCACTTCCGACCAATCAATTCTTACATGTATATTTATTATCAACTGCTTATGCACAGATGCTGGTAAATTTTAATCCTAAATAGATTCTTTAAATTTTAAGTAATTCATATTTTTTTTTCTTAAAATTTGTATCTTTATCTAGATAATTGAATATAATGATGATTTATTTAAAGCTTTCTGCATTTTGTAATGCAATGTCAATTTTTTAAAATTTAATTAAAGTTTATAATGGAGGAATTTTTAGAAAGTTTAATTAAAATTTCATTATTAATGTGAACAAAATTTCTAGAAATATCAATAATAATATTTGCTAATATATTATTTTAATTTAAATATTTATAAAATATTAATATATTCGTGAAATACCTTTCTAACCTTTTTCCAAATATCAATATTAGAAAAATAAACAAAAATATTGATTAAATATAAGCAATTTCAATTTAAATGAAATGAGACAAATTGAGATAGTTCGATCTTGATTTACCACATCGCCATTTCATTCTATCTTTATCATATTTTATTCAGTTTTATAAATCTTGATCAATTTTTGTAAATCAATTCTTGTATTTGTTTTGATTTTCAAATCTCTTATGAATATCTTATATATATATATAATGTTAAATAGATATTCATGTTTTTAATTTTATATATGTAAAAATATACATAAATGTAAATATTGAATATACATCTTATTTTAATATACTTTTAAAATAATTTAATTTTTTAATTTTTAATTTATTTCTTTCTATATACGTTTTATTAATCATGGATAATTAAACGTTTTATAAATCGTAATCTAAAATAAATACAATACTTTATTTCTTTATTTATTTATTTAAAATTTTATTGGCTATTTTTGTTAAACTATTCATTGTGCCGTTTTACATTACATATCAATTTATTGAGAAACATTGAATCAATTCAGCAATTATATATATTTATATTAGATAAAATGTTAATTAATTTTCGGAAACAAATTATAATATAAAAAATCTATCAATATATTCTCAATTTTCAATAATTTTAGCTTTCTTTAGAGATCGTTAAACTCTTATCATTTAAATTTTTATTTGGATTATAATATTATTATATAAACGAATATAAAGTAATATTTTATAAACAAATAAAAAAATAAAAATTTCATTTGAGTTTAGTCAATAAAACTAATTTAAAAAATTTTAAACTATAACATATTCTATTATATTCTACTTTTTTATACTATAATATATTCTAAATATGATTTTGAAAATCTTTTATTTTTAATTCCTTACGTTTATTTATAGTCATATTAAAGTTATAATTTATAAAAACTTTGAAAATCTGTTTTATATATATATATATATTGTACACATATATTTTTCAAAAATTTTAAAACATTTATTATTTTTGCTGAAAATATAAATATATGTATATTGATATTGTACTATTGTATTATTGTGTATATATATATATATATATATATATATATATATATATATATATATATATATATATACTTTCTCATTATTTTTAAATTACTTTTCTTTGACCAATTATATATTTATATTTATTTATATATTATTTATTTATATCCAAAAATTTTTGCTTATAATTCAAAAAAATTGGAATTAAATAATTTTTTCAAATTATTTCTTTATATTTTATTTATTTATTTATATTTATGTTTATTATTTATATTTTATATATATATATATTATTTACATTTTATTTTATTTATTTCTACTCATTTTTTATTTAAGAAATTTCTTTATTACAAAATTTGAAGAAAGTAAAAAGAAAGAAAATTATTGAAAATTAATAAGAATTAACTAAAGAAGATTTGATTAAAAAATATAAAAAATTATGATATAATAATATAAACAATGTATAAAAAAAAATATAGTATTGGAAAAAAAAATCGATTTTATAAGAAACTTTATTTTATTAAAATATACAGAGTATTTATATATTTATGTTAGTATTTATATATTTATTATGTACAATATATTTTTCAAATGATTTATTCTAGAGATCAAAACAAAAAATTGGTATATAAAAATAATAAAGATTTATTTAAGTTATAAACAATTGAAATTTCTTTTAAACGAAGAGAAACAAAGATAGAAATTATTCCTTATCATATCGCTATTTTATTGCCGTGCTATTTTATTTTCACCTCACTTCATTTAATATGAGTTTAAATTGCTTACAATAAACAAACATCAACCGATATTTTATATTAATTTGTATATATTATATATTAACTTTTGTGTTTGTTAATTTTTAAAATCGATTTTCTACGAATATATTAACATTGTAAATATTATTTATTTGAAAATTAAATTATATATAATATAATTATGTATTAATAATCAATTTCAATTTAAATGATAAATTTTAATAATCATTTAGAATTAATATATACTTTTAATTTTATATACAAATTATTTATTTTGTTGCTACTCTCTTAATATCTCAAAAAAAAAGAAAAATCTAAAAAAAAAATAAATAATAGTATGTTTATTCTCCAAGAACAAAATCGTGATATTAGGAGAAATTTTGCAGAATTAAGGGAGCAAAAAAAAAAAAATTGAGAAAAGAAAAAAATAAAATAAGACATAAAGAAAAAAAGAAGATACAAAATAAAAAATATTAATTTCAGAATCATATATTTCAAGTAATGAAATTCAGATAACTTAGATTTTTAAATAGAAATATTAAATAGAAGTTTTTTTTCGGTATTTTTTTTTTTTAATATAGTAAAAATATATATTTTTTAACTTTCATGTAAAAATTGGAATTCGAAAATAGAAAAGAAAAACATTTCTCATGATTTATATTATTCTAAAAACAATTTAAAAAAATTTAAATTGAGCCTCTATACTGAAAACATAAATAGAGAAAAAAGAAAAGAAACAAAAAAAAAGCATAAAGAAAGAAAGAAATATTAAAATGCTCTAAAAAATTTCAAAAGTTAAATGCATATTTTTTATTATTTATATGAAATATATGAAAATAAGCGAAACGAAAAAAGAGATCGATTTACTACGATAATAAACTGTAAAGCTTGTTCGATTGTTGTGATTTCATTTATAATAAAATACGACAAAATGGCTCAATAAATTATTATGTATTTTAATTGAAACTCGTCTCTGAAAAATAGTTAATAAATTCGTAAGAAATGAAAAGTTTGATAATAATCCGAGTGTTTAAAAATTAAATTATTAATATTTTTTTATAAAATATAATGATTGAATTTTATATGAATGAATATAATATCCAAATATCATTATTTCTAAAATAATTTAATAATACATAGAAGAATTTATGCACTTATTTCTTAAATATATACGGACGTATGTATTAGTTATTCAAAAAATTATTAATAAATAATTAAGAGATCAAAAAATGATATAATCAAATTTTTGAATATGAATTATTTTATATCTATTCTATAACTCTATAATGTTTTTATTTTTGAAATGTCATATTTTATTTTGTTATACCCATATTTTTCAAAGATTTTAATCAAATATTTAATAATTTATATTATAATTTCTTTTTATTTCTATGATTTTTATGAATTATGAGATAAATTAAAATTTTCACTTATGTTTTAAATTTATTTATATTTTCTACTTATAATTATTAAGAAATTTCTAGTTAAAAGTATCACTTATTATAAATAAAGAATCATATTCTTTATTAATTAAAATAGAAAATAAGTGAACAAATCTTGTTAATACATTCAAATTTGATATTTTGATATTATATCATTGATTATAAAAAAAAAGATTGTAAATGATCAACAAAGATTATTTTATAAATAGAAAGGAAGATAAAAACATTGACAAAGCCATATACAAAATGCTATTATATTTGCTATTTCCATGTTTAAATAATAAGCAGACATTAATGACTCAAGAATAACTTTCATATATAATACTAAATGAATAATGAAAATTGGTACTTTGTTTACGAAGTAATTTTTGTTAATATTAATGATAATCTTCTATTAATAATCCAAATCTTTTGTACTGATTTTTTGAATCAATCTTTTTTTACATTTAATACGTTGCAAAGAAATTCACTCATATATCGAATATTTATATATATATTTTTATATATATATATATATATATTTATATATATATATTTATATATATATATTTATATATATATATTTATATATATATATATATATATATATATATTTATATATATATATTTATATATATAAATAATAAAACTCAAATTTATGTTAAAAGAATTGATATAGGATTTATATTGATTGGATATTTTTTGTTTGCCTTGGTTAGTATTATAAGACTTAAAATCTTCAAAAATTGTTTATATCTTCTATATTTAATTTCATACAATTCTTATAATCTTTAATATATTATATTTTCTATAACATTAATATTTTCTATAATAATATTTTCTACACTATATAAAAATTTGTTCAATCTGTAAACAATGAATGATCGGTTTTTTTAGTGATTGAAAAAACTATTTGTCAATTGTCTATTAATTTAATGCAATGGATAAATCAAGATGTACTAAAATTAATATACTATCGTTTGCTATTCTAAAAGATCAAAGAAAAGGATATTGAATCAAAAAAAAAAAATATAATATATATGTATAAATTGTAGTTACTATGATTCTAAGCAAAAGTTTGATTCTCGTTCATTTATAATAGTTATAATCAATATACAATGTTAGCAAAAGTTTGTTGATATCAAATTAAATCTAAGCGACAATGTAAAAAAAAAACTGTTTAAAATATTATTTATGACAATATATTTCAAACTCATTAAAATTGATATCTTTTTATATAAAATAATTACTAATAATTGTCAATAATTACCAACTATGATAAAAAAAAGAATAACTAGCCTATTTTATTCGACATAAATAATCAATAGCGAAATACTTACAATACACAACCATGAAGGCGCTTGCAGATTGCTCATCTGCAAAAGTAGATATGACACATCTATATTCGCCGGTAAGATCGATACCAGGTTTATTCAATTTCATGGCTCGGTAAGTGGTACATGGATCGTTACTGGCTTTATAGTTCAAATCAACGTACTAATCTATACTATCTCTATAATTACATATATATATATATATATATATATAATTATTTATTAATATATAAATAATATTAAATATATATATATTTAATTATATATATATATAAATATTTTATTTTAAATAAATAAAATATAACAAAAAAAAAAAAAAACTTGTTTTATTAATTATTATTAATAATTAAAATTAATTAATTTTAAAAAAATATTTATAATATAAAATAATTAATTTTATATTTAAAATTTTATACTAAATAATAAAATTATATATTAAATAATATGAATAAATAAAAATTAAATTATAAATTTTAAAAAAATTATTTTATATTATTTTATTATTATAAATTTATTATTATTATTATTATTATAAATTTATTAAATAAATCATGTTGTGGTTTTTAAGATTAATTGTATTAATTGATTTATATATAAAATATAAAAATTATTAAAAATTATAGTAAATTATAGTTAATAGAGAATTCTGAAACAATGAATGAAAGTTTTATTCGGAAATTAATTCTAGTAAGGATAAATATGAGTGCCAGCAATAGCGGTTAAACTCGACTTATAAATTAATTTTTTCTAATATTAATTTAAATTGTAATAAAAATTATAATTAAATTTATTGATTTTAGGTGAAATTTTGAATTAATAATAATAATTATAAATAATTTTTTTTGTCATTAAAAAATTTAATAAAAAACTAGGATTAGATACCCTACTATAAAAAGAGTAAATAAATATATTAAGTTAGTAAATGTTGAATCATTAAAATTAAACGATATGGCGGCTTTTTATATCTAGTTAGAGATGTTTGTCGATTAATTTGATAGTCCACGATAAGATCTACTTAAGTTTAAATTTATGTATTGTTGTTTTAACTGGCTTGAATTTATTTGGGTTAGAGAAATTTTATATAATAATAATTCAAATCAAAATGTAGTATATTTAAGATATAAGATGAATATCAATAAATTTAATTTTAGAATTATTTATTTTAATATAAATATGAAAGAGAATTTAAAAGTAAATTAAAGTAATTTCTTTAATTGAAGATAGTATTAAAAAGTGTACAAATCGCCCGTCAATTTCATTAAAATTGAAATAAGTCGTAACATAGTAAGAGTACCGGAAGGTGTTTTTAGATTAAAATTTTAGTTTAAAGTAAAATATTTCTTTTACAGTGAAAAGATTAAAAAATTAGTTTTTTAAAATTTTATAATTAAAATTATTAATAAAATTATTTGATTATATATATATATATATATATATATATATATATATATATATATATATTATTTATTTATTTTTTTTAAAAGTTTATAAAAATTTTATTTAAGTTATATTAATTATTTTGAAATAATTTAAAATTTTATAGTTTAAAGTAATGTAAATGAAAATTTAAATGTAAAAAAGTAGAATAATTTTTTGTACCTTTTGTATCAGGGTTGATTAAAATTTATTTAATAATTTTAAATATCTCGAAAATAGGGGAGCTAAATTTATATTATTTTTTTTGTAACAATAAAATTATAAATATAGATTTAGAAATTAAATGTTAAACGAATTTATTAATATCTAGTTTTTTTAGAAATAAATTTAATTTAGATATAATTATTTTAGTAAATTAAATTTTATTTTAATTTATTAATTTTTATATTAAAAATTTATGGGATAATCTATGAATTTAAAATAAAAATTTAATTTTAATTTTTAATGTTATAGAGATAATATTTTTCTTTAATTTTAATAATTTAATAATTTAATATTTATAAATTAATAATGATTTAAATTTATATTTTATTTTTCTATAAAAATTTATATTTTAATTAATAAAATATAGAAATAATGATTAGATTAGTAATAAAGTTATATTTTATAATGATATTTTGTATTATATAATTTAAAGGAACTCGGCAAATATATTATTCACCTGTTTATCAAAAACATGTCCTGTTGATTATAATTTTAGGTCGATCTGCTCAATGAATTATTTTAAATAGCTGCAGTATGTTGACTGTACAAAGGTAGCATAATAAATTGTCTTTTAATTGAAGAATTGAATGAAAGAATTAATGAAATAATAACTGTCTCTAAATTATTGAATGAATTTAAATTTTTAGTTAAAATTCTAAAATTTAATTATGGGACGATAAGACCCTATAGAATTTAATTTAATTTTTAAATTTATTTATAATTTTAATAAATATATTTAAGATTAAATTTGATTGGGAGGATTGGTAAATTTAATAAACTTTATTTAAAATTTAATTTTGATATAAAGATAATTTTTTGAATTACAAATTGTAATTAAAAGAATAAATTACCTTAGGGATAACAGCGTAATATCTTTTGATAGATCATATAGATAAAGATGTTTGCGACCTCGATGTTGAATTAAGATGAAAATTAGGCGCAGTAGTTTAAGTTTTTAAGTCTGTTCGACTTTTAAAATCTTACATGATTTGAGTTCAAATCGACGTAAGTCAGATTGGTTTCTATCTATAATAAAATATTAATTAATTGTACGAAAGGACTTTAATTTTTAAATTATTTATAAATTAATAATAAATATATTATAGTTATTTTAGCATAATAGTGCATTAAATTTAGGATTTAATTATATTAATTCTTTTAAATTAATAAATAATAATTTGAGTATTAGTTAATTTATTGATTTTGATAGTTATAGTTTTAATTAGAGTAGCATTTTTAACTTTATTAGAACGAAAAATTTTAGGTTATATTCAGGATCGTAAAGGTCCTAATAAAATTATATTATTTGGTATATTTCAACCTTTTAGTGATGCATTAAAGTTATTATCTAAAGAATGATTTTTTTTTAATTATTCAAATTTATTTATTTATAGACCTATATTAATATTTTTTTTATCATTAGTTATATGAATTTTATATCCTTGATTTGGATTTATATATTATATTGAATTTAGTATTTTATTTATATTGTTAGTTTTGGGTTTAAGAGTTTATCCTGTTTTATTTGTTGGATGAATTTCTAATTGTAATTATGCTATTTTAGGATCAATACGATTAGTATCAACGATAATTTCATTTGAAATTAATTTATTTTTTTTAGTATTTAGGTTAATAATAATAGTTGAAAGTTTTTCATTTAATGAATTTTTTTTTTTTCAGAATAATATTAAATTTGCAATTTTGTTGTATCCATTATATTTGATAATGTTTACTAGAATATTAATTGAATTAAATCGAACTCCATTTGATTTAATTGAAGGAGAATCTGAATTAGTATCTGGTTTTAATATTGAATATCATAGAAGAATATTTGTGTTAATTTTTTTATCTGAATATATAAATATTATATTTATAAGAGTTATTTTAAGATTAATATTTTATGGATTTAAGTGTTGATCAATTAAATTTATTTTAATTTATTTATTTCATATTTGTTTAATTATTTGAATTCGAGGTATTTTACCTCGAATTCGATATGATGAATTAATGAATATATGTTGAACTGAAATATTAATATTAGTTATAATTTATTTAATATATTTATATTTTATAAAAGAATTTTTATGTATTTAAAGTTTAATATTAATTTATATTAAAATAAGTAAAAAAGTTAATAGAAAATTTTATTTCTATATTATATTTTCAAAATATATACTTATTCAAGTTCATTAACTTAAAATTTAAAAATTGATTTTAAAAAAATTAATTTTTTATTTGATTTAATTTGATGGTGAATTTCAAATTAAATTATCTCATAATTTTCTTAAATAGAAATTTAAGAAAAAATATAAGAAATATGTTGTTGTAAATAATATATTAATATTAGTAAATGGATATTCAATTAATTGTTTACCTAATCATGTTAATAAAATGAAGTTATTAATAAATATTCAATAATAAATTTTATTTAATATATTAAATTTATTGTTTATTATTTTATTATTATAAAAAATTATAATATAAAGAATAATAATTGATATTACTAGTCCGATTACACCTCCTAATTTATTAGGAATTGCTCGTAAAATTGAATATGCAAATAGGAAATATCATTCAGGTTTAATATGAGTTGGAGTATTTATTGGATTTGCAATTTTAAAATTGTCTGGATCTCCTAAATGATATGGAAATTGAAAATTAATGAATATAAAGATAAATAAGATGATATAAAATCCTAAAAGATCTTTAATTGAAAAATATGGATGAAATGAAATTTTATAATTATTAAAATTTGATCCAAGAGGATTAGATGATCCAGTTAAATGTAAGGCAAATAAATGAAGATAACTATAAATAAAATTAATAATGGTAAAATAAAATGTAAAGAAAAAATCGATTTAATGTAGCATTATTAATTGAAAATCCACCTCAAATTCATAATACAATTGTATCACCAATATAAGGAATTGCTGATAAAAGATTAGTAATAACTGTTGCACCTCAATATGATATTTGTCCTCATGGTAGTACATATCCTATAAATGCAGCTGCTATTGATATTAAAAGAATTATAATTCCAATTCCTCATACATATTTAATTTATATGAACAATAAAATAAATTTCGACTAATATGAATATATATTATTAAAAAATAAAATGATGCTCCATTTATGTGAATTAAACGAAATAATCATCCTGAATTTATATCTTTTATAATATTAGTAATTGATCAGAAAGCAATATCAATATTTGGACAATAATGTATTGATAAAATAAATCCAGAAATGATTTGAATTATTAAAAAAATTCCAAGAATTGATCCAAAATTTCATATATAATTAATATTTACTGGAGTTGGTAAATAAATTGTTGATATAATTATTTTTAGAAATTCATTGGAACTAAAAAAGTTTATAAATTTTTTCATTGATGGTAAAAATTAATAATAATAATAATATAATAATTTAATAATGATTTTAAATTAAATATTAATTATTTTTTTTACGTAGAGTTTTTTTTTCAATATATGTATTTTGTTATTAAAATTAGGGTAATAATTAATATTAAAATTATAATAAAAAATAGTGTTGAATTTATTTTTATATATAGATATATTAAATCAATATTCTTAAAATAATTAAAGTAATGTTCATTTTGTATTAATTTATTATAGATTTTTATTGTAATAATAATTAAAAATAAAGTTTGAATAAAAGGCTTTATTTTTAATTTTAATGGTTCATTGATTAATGAAATAAAATAGGAAAATATAATTAATATTCCTCTTAAAAAAACAATTAAAATTATTAAAATTAATAGTGAATTTATTGAACATATGGAATATATTATTAAAGATATATAAATAGAGTAAGAAATTAAATAAATTAGTAATATGGAAGGTCTATTAAAGATGTTATTTAAATAAATTGTTAAAATTATTGAAATTAATGAAGATATAAAAATTTTTGATAATATAATGATTGTTAATATGATTAATTTATCAAAAAATAGTTTAATTTAAAAATGGTAATTTTGGGAATTATCGATATTTATTTAATAAATTTTTTTGAAATTTATGATAAATTTAGCTAAAATATTATAATGAATTTTAATATAATTTTAATTTACAAAATTAATGTTTTTAAATTTTAAACTATTTAGCTTTATAAGAATTTATTAAATTATTATTTTTAATAATATTATTATTTTTTATATTTTTATGGTATTATAATGTAAATTTTTTAAGTTTTTTAATTTTAATAGAATTTTTGGTAATTACTGTTTTATTTTTTATTATTGGTTATGAAATTAATAGATGGTTATTTTTAATTTTTTTAGTATTTTCTGTATGTGAATTAGTTTTAGGTTTATCATTATTAGTTAGAATAAATTATGAATTTGGTCATCAAAAATTAAGAGTTATAGATTTGATTTATTAATTAATATATTTATTATTATTATTAATTATATTGAATGTTAATATTATCAATAATTTATTTGTTTATATTATTTATAAATAAAATAATAAATAATTTAAATTTAATTATTGGAAATTTAATTATTATTATTTTATTATTAAATTTATTTAATTTAAGTTGAATTGATTGAATTTATATTTTTTGTAATTTAGGATTTAATATATATTCATATGGATTAATTATATTAACTTTATGAATTTTTGGATTAATTTTTATTTCTTTAAATAATAATAGATTAAATTGTTTATTTATAAATTTATTATTAATAATTTCTTTATTATTAGTTTTTTTATCTATAAATTTATTATTATTTTATTTATTTTATGAATTTGGTTTATTATTAATTTTTTATTTAGTTGTAAAATGAGGTTATAGGGAAAATCGATGATTATCTGGATTTTATTTAATATTTTATACAATAATTTTTTCTTTACCAATATTATATATTATTTATTATATTTATTTAGTTGATTATAGATTAAATTTTATATTAATAGAGATATTAAATTTAAATTTAAATATAATATTATTTATTTATTTATTAATATCATTTTTGGTTAAAATTCCTATTTATTTATTTCATGGTTGATTATTAAAAGCTTATGTTGAAGCTCCTTATTATGGATCAATAATTTTAGCTTCAATTATATTAAAATTAGGAGGATATGGAATATTACGATTGATAATTATTTATAAAAATGAATTTATTTGAATTCAAAAAATTTTGGTAATAATTAATTCTTTTGGAGTTTTAATTTTAAGATTAATATGTTTATCACAATTTGATATAAAATCAATTATTGCAATTTCATCTATTGTTCATATAGGATTAATAATTATAAGAATAATAACTTTTTTTAAAATTAGATTAATTGGAGGATATTTAATAATAATTTCTCATGGTTTAAGTTCTTCAGGTTTATTTTTTTTAGTTAATGTAATTTATAGACAAACTAATAGACGATTAATATTTATTAATAAAGGTATAATTAATTTTATACCTTCAATATCATTATTGTGATTTATATTATGTTCATCAAATATAGGATCTCCAGTTTCTTTAAATTTAATTAGTGAGGTTATATTATTAATTGGAATAATTTCGTGGTTAAAATTTATAATAGTAATTTTAATAATATATTGTTTATTTAGATTTATTTATTCAATTTATTTATTTATATTTATTAATCATGGAAAAATTTTTATTATGTTTAAAATTAAAAATGGAATTTTAGTTGAATATTTTGTATTATTATTACATTGAATTCCTTTAAATTTAATATTTTTAAAACTTTATTTTATTTAAATTAAGGTTTGAAAATTAGATTTAAATAGTTTAAGTTTAAAATATTGATTTGTGGGATCAATGATATAAAATAATTTATTTTAAATCATTATTAAAATAATAGTTTGTGGAATTTTATTATTTGGATTTAGGTTTTTAATAATGTTAATAAGATTATATTTATTATATTTAAATAAGGAATTTTTTTTTGAATGAAATATTTATACATTTAATTCAATAAAGTTTAATTTTTTGTTATTAATTGATTATAAATCATTAATGTTTATTTTTTTAGTTAGAATAATTTTTTCTATAATTATTATTTATAGAATTAGATATATAGATTTAAGTGAATTAAAAATGGATCGTTTTTTATATTTAATAATTTTATTTTTAATTTCTATATATATGTTAATTTTAAGACCGAATATATTATCAATTATTTTAGGTTGAGATGGTTTAGGATTAATTTCTTATTGTCTTGTAATTTATTATATAAAAATAAAATCATTTACTTCAGGTATAGTTACTATTTTATTAAATCGATTAGGAGATATTGGTTTATTATTAATTATAGGATTAATAACATATTATGGAAGATGAAATTTAAGTTTTTATAAAATAAATGAATTTATAATGATTTATGTTTTATTAATAGCTTTTACTAAAAGAGCACAAATTCCTTTTTCAACTTGATTACCAATAGCAATAATAGCTCCAACTCCTGTTTCATCTTTAGTTCATTCATCAACTTTAGTTACTGCTGGAATTTATTTATTAATTCGATATGTAAATTTATTAGATTTTAATTATAAAAATTATATTATATTGATTTCTAGATTAACAATATTATTTGCTGGTTTAGTTGCAAATTTTGAATTAGATTTAAAAAAAGTTGTTGCTTATTCTACTTTAAGACAATTAGGATTTATAATAAGAATATTATCAATTGGTTCAACTGAATTAGTATTTTTACATTTATTTATTCATGCAATATTTAAATCATTAATGTTTATATGTGTTGGTAGATATATACATTATATATATAGTAATCAAGATATTCGAATATATTATGGTATATATTATATTTATCCAATAAAAAGAATAATTTTAATTTTTTCAATTTTAAGATTATGTGGTTTTCCTTTTTTAGTTGGTTATTATTCAAAAGATTTAATTATTGAAATATTTTTTTTTAGAAAAATAATTTATTTTTCAATAATTAATTTAATTATTGGTACAATTTTTACTGTATCTTATTCATTTCGAATAATTTTAGTTTTAACTAGAAAATTTTTAATAATAAATGTTATTTATAGAAAAGAAGATAAAATTATATGTATTTCTATGATGATAATAATAATTTTTAGTTTAATTTATAGAAAATTAATTTTTAATTTAATAAATTTTAATTTATTAAGAATTAATTTGTTAATAATTTATAAATTGATAGTTTTTAAAATAATTATAGTAGGATTAATTATAGGATTTAATTTTTATAAATTAATTTTATTAAATAATAAAATTGGTTATTTTAAAATATCTTTTATATTTATAAATTTAATTTATAAAATTATTTATAAAAAAATTATTATAATAATGTTTACTTATGAAGTTTATATTGAAAAATCAATTATTGAGATTTTATCAAGAAAATTTATATCAGTTACATTGAATATTCATGAATTAAAAATTTCA